>NC_133654.1:156106918-156336087 GCF_009905375.1 Apium graveolens | reverse complement strand
TGCACACAGCTTTTTCTAGGAGCATACTTATTAGGTGTGTAATTGTTATGTTTGTTAACCCCTACCTTCCCATTTCTATTAGATTTCCTTTTAGTTTCCTTTTTATCCTCAACCACTTTGAGCCTATTCTTTAACTGTTCTAAGGTCATGTGTCCTATATTCACCTTACTGAAATCATTGGATGTGCTTGCTTCTTCTTTGACAAAGTTCTTGGAAGTTGAACCAAACTTTTTGTTGAGTTTCTTTAGATTTTCACTTTTAGAAACATCTGCCTGTTTTAATTGAGGAACCTTCAATGGATGCTCCTTTTCTTCCTTCAACGGATAACTTTCATCATCCGTTGATTCCACATCCGTTGACAGCCCATCAATTAATTCCAGTTTCTTTTTGTTTTTATCCCAGGCAGTTTCACAGAATGATTCAATTCCTTGGACCTTGGAAATTTGAGCACTAACATCCCTAGATGTCTTCCAAGCTTTAATCACCTCTTGCTCTCTCTCTAATTGATTGGAAAGTATTTCTACTTTCTTAACAGATTCAGTTAGTTCATTTTCAACAGATATACAATGTAGTTTAGTTTTCTCTAGGTCAATCAACTTATCTTTTAACACAACATTTCTATTACTTAAAAACAGATTGTTCTCTTTAATCCTACTATTTTCTTTAGCAAGAGATTTAAGAGACACACGCAAATGATACAATTCAGTAGACATGTCATTAAGAGCATCATTGCACTCTTCTTTAGTAAGCTGTGTTAAATCAGTAGTGATTACCTGGTTGCTTGATGAACTAACTTCATTTTCCTCAGAATCAGCCATGAGAGCCAAGTTGACATATTCCACATCTTCATCCTCTTCTTCTCCATCAGCTGCCCAGTCTTTTTCTTGAGTAATGAAAGCCCTCTCCTTTTGCTTGAGCAGATCAAAATATTTCTTTTTGTAATCTACTTGGTCAAATTTCTTCTTTTCAGAAGTTAGCTTTCTGCACTCACTTGCAAAGTGTCCACTTATACCACAATTGAAACACTTGAACTTGGATTTGTCCACCATGTTCTTATGAGGTTTAGTGGCTCTAGTGTTTTTCCTAAATTTCATCTTTGTAAATCTCCTGGACAAAAATGCAAGATGCTCATCAATACCATCAGAGTCATCTTGGCTGGAGTTGTCTTCATTCTCAGCAACTTGCTCCTTACCCTTGCTTGATTCTGATTTGCTTGTGCCATCTTTGGAGTTTGATGTAGATCTCACAGTTTCTTGTCTGCATTCTTTCTCATTTTCAGCTACCAAGGCAACTGAACCTCCTTTCTTTCTTCCCTTCTCCAATACCTCATCCTGTTCCAGCTCTAGTTCATAAGTCTTCAAGATTCCATATAATCTTTCAAGAGTGAAGTCCTTATAATCTTGAGAGTTTCTCAAGGAGACAGTCATGGGTTTCCATTCCTTTGGCAAGGATCTTAAAAATTTAAGATTTGAATCTTTCACCTGGTACACTCTACCATACAGCTTCAGTCCATTCAACAGCTTTTGGAATCTAATGAATGTGTCATTTAAAGATTCATTTTCTTCAAAATGAAAATACTCATACTGTTGAATGAGAAGCTGCATTTTGTTTTCTTTTACTTGTTCTGTACCTTCATACAGTAGCTGAACTGTGTCCCAAACCTCTTTGGCAGTTGTGCAATTTATCACATTATCAAACATATCCTTGTCAAGGCCATTAAACAAAATGTTCATAGCCTTCTTATCCTTTTGGACTTCTTCTGTGTCTTCCATTGTCCATTCTGCTCTAGGTTTTGGAATGGATTGACCAACAACAATTGTGGCCGTAGCAACTGTGGCTACTTTGTGGGGAATGTGAGGACCATTCTCAATGCAGTTTACATAACCTTCATCTTGGGAGAGTAGATGAAGGTGCATTTTCACCTTCCAATGGTGATAACTGTCTTTGTCAAGAACTGGGATTTTTACTCCAATATCCTTCTTACTCATCATTGTTAGTTTCCAAGATCTTTAAACTCTTTATGTGTCAAGAGCTTGCTCTGATACCAATTATTATTCCTAGTGGACTAACAATGAGATTTACAGAAGGGGGGTTGAATGTAAATCTCAAAACTTTTTCAAGTTTTGAGCAGTTTTAAAGGCTTTGTGTTCAAGATAAACAAGTGTGTGAATTGCTTTAAGCTAATACAGACATATATATATTCAAGCACTAATGTAAAGAACACAACAGACCTTAAAAACTTTTCTGGTGGATTATTGTTCCACTAGAGATGGTATTTCAGAAAATCTGTGATTCAAGATGTTGATCACAGCTGCATCCTAGTACAAACTAGATAATTTTTCTCTCAAGATTTTTCTAAACAACACTGGAAAAATTCTTATCTAATTACTAGCTGCTACTTGGTTTATATATCACCAAGTGTACAAGTGAAGACAAAGATAAAAATACAATAATAAAATAAGTTCTCCACTTATTTCTTCTCCATATCACTCAAGTACTTTGTTGACTATTGCCTCTTTGTACTAGAGTAGAACGGCTGCTTTTTCTGATGTTCCTGAAATTAGGCTTCCACATTTCAGTTATCTCTGTCAACCCATGTGCCTCTGTCTGCTGTTACAACTACCACTTATCAACTGCTATTTAACAGAACATCCGTTGAAGCCTTCATCCGTTGATGGCTTTATCCGTTGATGTGTTAGCAGTTGAAGCTCTATCCGTTGAAGCTTTAGAGACATCCGTTGAAGCTTTGTTTCTCATCCGTTGAAGGTCTTTAAAATATCCGTTGATACCACTTCATTTATACAAAATTACAAGGCATGAAATATTTACAATTGGCCTTCCTATTTGCATATCTTCTAGTAGTCAACATGACTTATATTTTCTCTCAACTTCTAAGAATTATATCTTAAATACAGAGACTGAAATATGCTACAACACTAGACTTATTTCTAAGTAAAGCTGCACCATCAACGGATAGCCAAAGTGGTCTTATCCGTTGAGGCTACAAACACTAAACTTCTACTTAAGTGTTTTGTTAAACATATCATCAAACTAATGCACATATATTCCTAACACTTTTCATCTGTATCGACCTGATCTGACACGAACCTCACTAACTCAGTAAACTTAGCTTCATACTCAGCGACAGTAAGATCACTCTGTGTCAGGTTCAAGAACTGGATCTCCATTTGGTTCTTCATATACCTCGGGAAATACTTCTCCAAAAATAGCTCAGTAAACCTCTCCCAAGTTATAAACTCACCTCCTTCCAATGCTCGCGTGGATTCCCATCAATAGTTTGCCTCGCCCTTCAGAAAGTAGCTTACAAACTTGGTTTTCTGTTCAACTCCTGCACAGACTAAGTCAAAAGCCTTTTCCATCTCCTTGAGCCATGTATTGGATTCCACGGGATCAGCACTTCCCTTGAACTCAGGTGGCTTCACTGCTTGAAACTGCTTAAAAGTCACTGCAGGTGGTGCTGCTGCTTGTTGCTGCTGCTGTTGTTGTTGCTGTTGTTGTTGCTGTATAAGATGTAACATCTGTTGCTGTATCAGTCCCAACATCTGGACAATCGCTGGATCCGTACGGCTCTCGGTACAATCCTCTCCTGAATTATTCCTTCTCTTTGGTGCCATTATTCTGGTAAGAAAACAAGCAACATATATAATAACTTGTCAATCATTGTGTCAAATATATAACAATTCCTTAGCATATCAAAATTCTCAAACATTATCTCTTCTCAAAATATCATAAACTTGCTACCATATTAACATAAGCGACATGATTATCACATAATCCTGTTATTATCTCGAGAATAATAACCCAAAGAAAATTGATGAAGAATTATATAAACCTTTTAACCTTTTGCTCAAAATCTCAAATAAACCAACAAACAGTGGATAGGGTTGCAACACAACCTTCCACCCCCTTTCAACACTTCTTACCATCCTAAAAACCAACAAAATAGCAAAGCAATCGCATAAAAGCCAAGAGCTAAACACAGAACAGGAAACCTAAACAACTTAACTATAACCCAGCTTAATAACCTAAATTTAATCCTATAAGAGCTAAATTACACGCGCCTATCTTATGTGATCTTGCTATGACTCATCTATGACAATCCTAAGCCTGTTTCAGTGACCAAAACCTGTAGCTCTGATACCAACCTGTGACGCCCTCCAAATCCGGGGTCTAGAATTGGGGGTCACTAGCCAATAAACCATAATAAAATAATCACATCGGAATAATATAATAAATATGACCTCTTGCAAACAACTGGATCGATCACAGATTATAATATGGAACATGCACTACTACAAACCAACTGTTATTACAAACCATAAGTCTAATTAATTTTACAGATTATTCCAATTTTTATTACAAACCTCTAGACTATTCAAGCGTCCCAAACTGTCTACCTGGAAAAGCACACCGAACTATCTACAAGCACACAACTTCTGGTCAGACCTGGAACTCAAGCTTGCCCTAGCCTAGCTGAAAGAATCAGGATATGAAATAAGTATGAGCGAAAGAAATGCTCAGCAAGCAGTAAATAGCTTATGATTTGGAACAACAATAACAATATATCTGATGAACAAAACCAAACCACAATACCTGAACAATATCAAAAACTGATATATATTTGATAATAAACAATATTTGTATATATATTTTGTTTTGGGATTGGAATCCTCGAACGACGGTGTGTTACCGCCGATGATCAGCCGCGGAGCAACACCGGTATGCCGAAGCATATCTAACTAAATAAAAGGTACCCAAGGCATATATCCGCCTAGCAAGGTGTTATATCCTGTATAACACATAGCTCATGCTGGACCGCCGCCACGGCCTCTTACGCAACCATCCAACCCATAAAAACAATTTTCCGTCAAAGGAATCGAATCAAATCATATCGTAACCATATAACTCCCCATTTTTCATCGTCCAGAGTTATCTCAACAACCAATTATGAAATAACCAAAACAATTAGTTATTCGCTAATCTCAATTCAAAGCTTCACTGTATAGAGTAAGTTGTTGCGAAATGTAAGAACATTTAACTATTCTGAACTTAGAATAGTAGAGAAATTGAAAGAATAAAATTCAGAGTCAATATCACTTGAATGATAAGTGAAGATATAAATACTTACATATTATGATTCGAAATAAACATCACTTAAACGATAAGTGAAGTTAGGGTACTTGCCTGGTATGCTCAATAACTTCTTACTATTACTCTAGCTTATATATGCTGGCTACTATCTCCGTCTAACATTTGACCACACCCTTGCTACTCGTTCTATAAATAAAAGGACTATCTTAATTGACAGAACCCAACTCAATCGACGTAACTACACGTCTTGACATTTACCCGATCGTTTATAACTAAGCATGGCATCTTAAACTGTAAACATATAGCATGCATATCATATAGCACGTAATCATGGTATTCGTATAACACGTAATCACATATTTCATGTAACACATAAGTCAGATCATTAAAATATATGTCTCAGTGCGTTCAGAATGAAAATTAGGTCAATAATAACGTTTACCGATCAAATACTGACTCAAAAGGGTTAACAAATCAAATGACATTATAATACAAAAGAAATTAGGTCTCAAAAGTATTTTTATTGAAAGCATAATATTTTTCTGAATCTATACGCGCCCGTTTCGTATTAATCGGACGAACGATTTATTTATTATGAATAAAATAAGAAATAAATATAAATCAATCAATTAATAATAATATTAATTGAATTTTAAATACCAAAATATAATTTTTAAAAGTTTAAAAATAATTTTAAGAATTATTCGAATTAATTATAAATTATTTATATTTATTTAACTATTTGTAAATAAAATTAATTGATTAAATAGATTAATCAATTAATTAAACTCATAAATAATTAACTAAAATAAATTATAAATAACTAAATCAAATTTAGTTTTTTTTGAAAAAAATAAAATAAATAATTTTTGGAATTTAAAGTAATTAGGAAAATAATTTTTAGAATTTAAAATTGTAAGTAATTGATTTTTGGAAATGAAATAAATGATTTTAGGAAATAAAAAAAATGATTTTTGATTAAATTTTTAAAAAGAAAAAGGCAGAAACAGGGTTTGTGGGTTGTTTTTCGGGTTTGAGGATCAAATGGCGGCTGTCCAAGAACACGGCCGGAGTTCTTGAAGAACACCGCCGAAATATGGAAAACCAGAAACCGGCCGGTGACCTCGAACCTCCGGTCGGGTTCCAGCAGGCCAAATACAGTGCCAAAACAACGGGGTTTAATCCCGTTTTCACCACCAACACACTCACAACACCGATTACAACTCATAATCACAATTAACACCAACAGACAATCAGACCTTCACCAAATCAGATCAAAATTAAACAAAAACGCAGCCCCTTAAGCCAAAATTCGAACCCGCGGAAGTCTTAACCAAAATTCACAAACTATATACGAAAATGAAGCTCAGAGTAAGTATAATCCATTACTATCATCAACTCTTTCAACAACAATCAGTAGAAACCAAGAAATCGAAAATAAAATTTTCAAAACCCAAGAACTCGGGTTCAACAATTCGGGACTAAAACGAGTATGATTTTTACATAAATCGATTGCTGTAATCCTGGAAAAGCTATTATAATCTTCAAAAATATTCAACACAACCCAGAAATCAAAACCCCAAATTCGAGGGTTATAAACAAAAAATTGAAATTCTGATTTAATTACTGTTTGTTAAATCTGATAATACGAGGATGAAGCTGATGATTCAGGCTTTGTTTTGGATACTCACACTTCAAAATCTGAAATCAAAATCACTATCAATCAAAGGATTGATTCTCCAAGTTATGAGCACCCCAAGAATAATTTTCTTGGTGTTTGTTTTTTTAATAATTTTTCTGAAAATAAAATAAAATATAACAATATAACTGCTATCTATATTATTAAAGAAATTTAATACACTAAAATAAATTAAGGGTGTTTTTATCCCCTAATTAAAATAATAAAACCCCAAAATCATAATTACGGGGAATAATTTTAAAAATGATAAAATATAAAATTAATGTCAAAATTCCCCAAAAATTACGAATAATTCAAAAATACAGAAAAACTGGGTATTTGAAATATGAAAATATTTATAAAAATAAAAACACATATTTTGTGGGGTTTGACGTCCCGGTGGGGTCCCGGTCTGTTCGTTTTTGAAAAACAAAATGATACTTAACTTAACAAAAAAAACCCGAATATGCATAAAGTACATTCAAACACGCGTAAAATGAAATAAAACGAGTACCTTAGTAAATATGTAAATAAATACGAGTCCCAATTGTAGATCGATTCATATAATTGCAGTTTTAACATATATTAATCCATCGAAAAATTTTCTGGCCTGCACGGAAACACATATAACAGCTATAACATCTATTATCAAGGCAATAATCACTTTAAATTGTACAACACATAATATTTATTTATTTAACATATAATATTCACATAATTTTCCCGAGTATTACAATAAAAGTAGTTTTTATACTGAATAAATAATAAACAGAGTACTTAACAAGAGTATAGGTTCAGCAAACAAGAAATGAGCATCCAAGATTACAACTTAGAACAAAGAATCACAAGAATAAACTAGGACTTCTTCGCCTTCATTGAATTATGCTATAGGTCTTCTCGTCGATCTCTCCTTAAGCTTTGTTATGTCTCCTTCTTGAAAAACGATTTTAAGTTGTCATTATATAGTAGCCCATGCATATTAGAAGCCCAGAAATCAAAGTTGTAAGAGAATCATGATTCTTTCATCCCGACCTGGCGCGGCCGCGCGCTGACCTTCTGTACTTCTGGCGCGGCCACGCGCTAGCCCAGCGCGGGCACGCCGTCCTTCTGGAAAAACTTCAGATTTTGCTTCTCTTTAATTGCTGGTTCTTGACGGTCTTTGCACAAGCGATCTTCATGACAACTTCCTAACACCATTTTAGCATCAAAACAATGCTAAATCCCCTGGATGCCTGTAATATGCCTGAAATACAAAAACACTACAAAAACACATCAAAAATAAAAATAACTTGAGTACAAAACATTAATTCAAGCCTTTATAGAGTATTCTAAGTGGATCCTAGACTATAAAAGCCTTAGGTCACTAGGCACAAAGTCCCCTAAGAACTTAATAACTCGAGTATTAAAGAGCCCACTCATGATCAATCATGCATAACACAAATTTTTCTTTTTTTTTCTCTCTTTTTTTCCCTTTTTTCACATGATTTCTGAACGAGTGCATTTCGCTCCATCTCGTTCAACCCTAGACTACTCATGTAAAATGAGCCGGCTACTAGCCATTTGACACCTAGCCATCACAACTAGCAATGAAATCCAATATTTTTCCCAATTTTTAAATATCCATATTATTTTATCATTAAGAGAATATCTTAAATTCTAAATAAAAACAAGTGATTAAACCTCAACAAATAAATAAACATGATCATGATCTAGCACTCAAGCAACCTATAAGACTTAGTGAAATTTATTATTTCTAGCATACAAATCAACTCGATAAGACTTAACATCACTAAACACGACATCACCACACTAGCCTCAATATCATAAATCAATCGGTAAAGCATACTTAAGGGATCATGATATAATGCCCATGAATGAAACTATATGCAACATACTATCAAGAAAAATAAAAAACTACTACATGACAAATATGCAACTATATGAACTAAAGTATCATGAATATGCAAACTATATGAGACACACACAAACATATATTCCTTAACTACTACCCCCAAACTTTAAATATTCATTATCCTCAGTGAAGTTAATTGTAAGGAATCAGGCATACATACTCAGAATCATGCTTATCACCCTCATGGGGTGATGTGTCAAGAGTGTCTGGAGGTGGGTACACAACGTCATCACCGAATACTGGCCACTGGATATCAACTCCTATAGCTCTGAATGCAGTCCCCAACGCCTGGGTAAGGTCCTGTGCAAACTGACTATGGATGTCATGCATCGCATCCATCCTCCTCATCAAGCACCTATACTGCGCTGAGCTTAAACCAGCACTGGCTTGTGCTTCTTCCTGCTGTTGCTGCTGCTACGACCGCGAAGGACCAACCTCCTCACCCAACTGAGCTCTCCATGATGCTCTGCTCACCTGAGTCATCCCACCAGCATATGCCTGAGCTGTTGGACGTCCACTTGGAAAATGGTCATAAGAATAGCCAAGCCCCTTCGGATCAGGCTTACCACCGTACCACTCTTGCATACTCAACAACGTCGAACTATCAATCAGGGCACTCAGAAGCCACAACTGCTCGTGTGCGGGCCAATGAACTCCAACCGCCACACACAGCTTCGTCACATGGACGTATTGGGAATAAAACCCGTAGTACTGCCTCGCAGAAACATCAAGATACCCTGATAAATCACCATCCCGAGATCCACATAATCTCCCTGAAAAATTCCCCACAATAACTTCATGTATGTGAGAAGATGGCATGATGTTGGCACAAATAAAAGAATTCCATACACGTGCAAACCTGTTCATACACGAGCCAGGAAAAGTGGCATACTCTTTCGTGCCCTTCTTAAACTTCCAGTGAGTCTGTGGCACACACAACATAGCAACTATCAAATCCAAGTCAAAATTATCACCGGTATTCGCATTCTAATCCTCCTGCTTCGGCTGTCTTTCAGGCTGATTTATCACCCGACGAATGGCCTCCACACTGTAATCCATAGTCAACCCTCTCATCACAGTAAAACTGTTCTTGTCCACCTTTGTATTCGCGTAAAACTCGTGAACCACACTCATAGGTACCGCAGCGGGTGCCGCACAAAAAGCAATCCAACCCATCTCCATAATCATCTCCAGCAACTTACCATCCCTTCCCGATGGCAGAAAACCTCGCTCCTTGGCTATGGGCTTCGAAAGCAGCCTCACATACTCCGCCTCAGCCTCTGGAGTTAAAAACCTAGGCCTCACACAACCCATACTCGAAGAATCGGTGGTGCTACCGTTAACTTGGGTTCGTTGTCTTTTGGGTGCCATTGAAAGTGAATAAGTTTGAGTGAATAGAAGTGTATAAGAGAGAATTATGTGTTTGAGAATTTGAGAAGTGATGGAGAAGTTTGTATATAAGTGTGTGTATATATAGGACTTTGGGAGAAAATTAGTTATGGAAATGAAGTGGGAATTGATTAAGGGAATAATAGGAGTAATAGGGGTGATTAAAATTGATTTGGAGAGGGTAATATGGAAGTGGGAGAGGGAATTTCAGGTATGAATTGATTCTGTATTCAAATTCTCGATTTACTGTTTTTTCAGAACTAGGGAGCCAGCAGGGCTGCCCCGCCTGGCCGTGTGGGCGCGCCGTGCTACTGGAAAACCAGCACGGCCGCCCCGCATACCAGTGCGGGCGCGTGCACTTACTGAAAAATCAGCGCGCCCGACCCGCATACCAGCGCGGGCACGCCGTGCTTGTGACGCCCTCAATTTCGGGGTTAGGAAATGAGGACCCACACACCTCTAAACTAAGAATTAAATAAACATAAACACCGAGTAGCTACTAACAGGATCAAGCAGGATAAGGTATGAGACAAGATTATAACTACCAACCATAAAATATAAATTACAACCCAAAATAAAACCAAATTTACATAGTCGATCCCAACTTAGAACCGACAGATAACCCATTGTATCTTAACAACCTTTCATCTAAGCGCTTGCTCACTCTAAACCTGTACTACCTGCTCTGGCATCTGGAAGCCCTCAATATGGTAGGGACCACCAGGTATGCTCTTACGAGCAGTGCACGTAAGCCTGGCCATCCTCCTGCTTAACTGCCATGGTTAGATCGAAATAAAACATGTTAGTATAAAACTCAGCAAGTAACTATAAAACAGTTCTATGATACAAAATCCATAATATACCATTTCTGTTTTCAGGGAATTCTACTTTAACATTCTAGGTGGCAGATTTTGGTCTTTTGGGCTATGAAAGGGTTATGAAGAAAAGCTTTGGGCTTTCAGGGAACAAGGCTTAAGATAGGGTGAAAGCCGACATTCATCACAAATCATGAACAGAATCTCAAATGATCTTTTAAATGGAAAGCGATAATCTTTTCATTATTGGGAATCAATTATACGATTGATATTATTATCAGAATCAAAAATCAGGGTTCACAAGCTGTAAGCTTCACAATATCACAATCAACTCTTTTCAAAACAATATAAGCCTTTTCATTTTCAGAGAATCAATTACTGAATAGGAAATTCAATTCCTTTTAAAATAGTTATGGAACCCTTGATTGGACTACTTTATCTTTCATTTTATAAGAATATGGGTGATCAGCCCGTACAGACCTCCATCCGGTCTTTAAGGTACCTATGGCATAATTTCAGCCTTAAACTGGACTAGCCCCGCTAGCCTCTTAACATGACTGGACTAGTCCCACTAGTCTCTTACATCTCAATCCAATCCATCAGGAATTCATTTGGAAAACCTTGTGTTGGAAAAGAAATTTTTTACTAAATTCATTTTATCATCACCAAGAATATGAAATTATTTAGACTCTTTCAAGTCAAAACTCATTCTTAAGTTTAAATTTCAAGAATCCAAAGATGAGGAAAAGAATCAAGGATAAGCAAAGTTCAATTCTAGGGATCTTGATCAAATGATAACAAGGTTTCAAGTTCGGGAATCAAAACCATTTCAAGGATCATTAGGGAATAAGGTAAACACAGGAATGAAGGATCATTACACAAGGGGGTTTGTAAAGGTTCTTATAGGGTTTACAACAGTTCAAGATATTAACAAGTAATGAGGATAAGAAAAGGGTACCAAAGGGTTTGGAAAATAATCTTATCAATAACAAGTTCATAAGGACAAAGACAGGATATCTCAAGAATCAATAACAGGGGTACATCACTATAAAAGTTCAATACTCTACATGGCATGAATAATATCCTCTTTAAAACCATTTACACAAGTAAGTACATTTACTTGCCTGAACTCGCTTTCCTGTTTCAAAAAGGTTGAAATACTGCCACCTAGTATACTTTTCCCTTTCCTAGCCTGAATTCCCTCACGCTCCGAATCTACAATCCAAAAACCAAAACCTTAATTAGATTCCCACTTGACGTTCCCAGGTGGCTTAACATTTTCATTAATCGCAATACCCTAAGAGTATTTATATACTCATTTATAAACACACAACACGCTTATACCATAACTCGCATACTTTAACCATATAGACTTCGGATCACACATTACGATGCAAATACGACACATAGCATTTAATCCTTGCATTTCCAACTCTATACTTGAGTTATCATATCAATCATGTATCTTATAACAATATGACTTAATCCTTCCTTTTCATCAATTAATTCGAACCAAAATACACACATAGATCACATAACTTTTAGAAATTACACATGCATTCATTTAGTATCCAATCAATCACCTTCATACCTATTTCCATTCAGCCCTTACAACCTAACACAGCCAAGAATCAAACATTAACATGCAAGCACCAAAATTGCATAAAAACTTAGGATCAAGTCACCACTCATTCCTTTAAATCATCTTTTAACCTAAACGCTTACATGCAAAATTCAACCATGACATGCACTTACTAGAACCAAATCGAAATCACATCTATAGTTCATTTAAGTACATAAATCAACTTGAATCCTTTAAGATCAAGCAAGAACACCTGAAATTTTTAACAATCAAGACATGCATGCAACCATTTAGGTAATTGATCTATGAATCACTCTAATTATCCAATAATTTCTAAGGTTACACATCAACTGTTACATATTGAATTCTCAACGATCAGAAGAAGCTCAGGATCTGGTTGTTCGGGTGTCATCAGGATATGGTGTACCGTCATGATTTGATATGTCATCATCATTTGTATGACATCAGTATTTGAAGACAGTCAGCATTTGACAATTTATTCTATTCCTTATAATGTGGAGCAGATATCTATTACGTTTGAGTTATAGGACTTTATCTGTTTAGTTTAAGATATGTATCAGTTTCAGTTAGTTTTTGATAATGCATATCTTAGATTAATCTGTTGTAGCTGTGTAGTATATAAACACAGTTTAGGTCATCACTTAGTGAGATATACTCGAGGATCATTAGACCTAGCAACTCTCAAGAACATCAATATTTCTTGAGAGGATTTTGTAACAGTTTTTATCATAAATATAAAAAAGCTGTTATATTTTATTACTTGTTTGAAACATTTATATAATTGTATCTAACCCCCCTTAAACAATTATATCATTACTGGGAAATAATTGGTATCAGAGCTCACTGATAAATTTACAATCAGAAACGATCTAAACATGTCTCTGAACAAGTATGAAAGCATTAAAATTCCCATTCTGAAAAAGACTGAATATCCAACAGGGAAGGTGAAGATGCTCATGTACCTAGAAGCTACATAACCAGATTATCTAGACATAATCAATGATGGACCCTCCATGCCAACAAAACTGTTGCCTGCAACTCCTACTGTTGCAGAACATTATCAACTGAAGGAGAAGACAGAATGGACACCAGAAGAGAAAGTAGCTGTGTTGAAGGATGCAAAGGTAAGAAACATTTTACATAACAGTCTTGATTCTGTGATGTCAAATAGGGGTATAGCCTACAAGACTGCCAAGGAAATCTGGGATGCTCTTGAAACTCAATGTCAAGGAACTATGTCTATCAAGAAGAACACAAGGGCTGTTCTGATTCAAGAATATGGACATTTTTAGGCCAAGCCTGATGAAAGTCTCACTACATCTATGATAGATTTATGACCCTGCTCAACAATCTGTCTTTGGTAGGAAAGGTGTATGATCAAGAGGATTCAAACACCAAGTTTCTGAGACCCTTGAGTGAAGAATGGGAGACTTAGACTTCAATCATACGAAATCCGTATGATCTGGAAGTAATTACTCTGGATGAAGTCTATGGCATGCTGAAAACTCATGATTTGGAAGTTCATCAAAGGAGAGAGAGGAAAAGCAACAAAGGGAAATCTGTTGCTTTGAAAGTGAATGATAAAGCTTCAAGAGAAAAGTCTGCTGGAGCTGCAAGAAAGAAGAACAATTTTCCAGAATCAGATACTGATGATTCATCATCAAATCCTGATGATGATACTGATTCTGAAACTGATGACAACATGACAGATTCTGATGTCATACAAATGGCCGTATTACTGGTTAAGGGCTTCAGGAGGATGCAGTTCAGGAAGTCCAAGAACAGCAGAAGCTTCAGGAAGAAGTTTACTGGAGGTGAAAGAAAGTCAACTGGGAGAAAAGATGAAAATGACTCTAGAGCTGGGAAGGTAGACAGGACAAAGATCAAATGCTACAACTGTGATGAACCTGGTCACTTTACCACAGAGTGCAAGAAAACAAAGCATGACAAAGGGAAGAGCAAAGCCCTGATCACATCAAGCAAGAATTGGGCGGACCCCTCTAATTCTGAAGATGATAACACATGCTATGCACTGATGGCCAGCCTTGATGATCCTGCTGCTTCTGAGCCTAAGGTACAAACTCCTTTCTTCTCTTTTGATACTGAAAACATATCTGAATTGAAATCTATTCTTAAATCTTGGCATGGAAGTTTTTAAGATTAAGACTCTAGAAAATGATAGACTTATAACTGAAATTGAGATCCTAAAGTCTAGGAATGAACAGTTAGAGTCTGACTTAATAAATCAGATAAATTTGAAGAAAGAATGTGAGAGAGTTAAACATTCAGTTAAGATTCTTGAGGCTAGATATAGTATGTTAGAAAATGATCTAGAAAATGAGAGAAAAACCCTTAAAGCCTGGACTGTTTCAGGAAAAAAGGTTCATGAGACAATCTCAAAGAAAAACTGGAAAGAATGCTTAGGCTATAAATATGGAGTTAAGGATGTTGACACTGATAATAAAATTACTCTTAAAACTCTTGTTAGGTTTATCTCTACAAAAGCTGATGAACCCAAATCCACTTTTGAAAAGGGTTCGACATCAGTATCACAAGAAAAACTGGTAAGTGATAAAACTCTAAGAAAGGAAATCAAAGAAACCATTCTGTTTGTTAAGAAAGAAAAGAACATAGGACTTTTGTCAGCAAGATAATTGAAAAAGAAAATATCTGAGATTACTGATAAACCTCAAGCAAAAAGTCCTAAAAGAAGCAGGAATGGTAAGCAAGGTATTTCTATGGATTCAAATTACAAGGTTGTTCCCAATGCTCCTAGGAAAACTTGTTTTAACTGTGGAAATACTAATAATCTTGCTATTGATTGCAGGAGGAATAAGAAAAAGAAAACTGCTATTCCCGAGTCTGATTTTAGGGGTAGATCAGTATTTTACAAACCACAAAATCCTTGTTTTCATTGTGGTAGTAGTTGGCATTCGATTTATACTTGTAGTTCTTATCACAAGTTGTATCACAATTACTATGAACCTTTGCCTAAGTTTTATAAATTTGCTTGTGTGTTTAATTCTGTTGGTTTTGCTAAAATTGCTTCTGACAAGACAAATCCTGACAAAGGAAAAACTGTTAAAAGTACTCATGACATATAAAGGCTTAAGTTTTCCAAAAAGAGGGCCCAACAAGTGTGGGTCCTTAAAAATCCTTCTAATTAATTACTCTTCTGATTGCAGGGTAACAAGAAAAGTACATTTGTCCTGGATAGTGGATGTTCAGGACACATGACTGGAAACAAATCCCTGCTATCAGAATTTGAGAAGAAGGCTGGCCCAGATGTATCTTATGGAGATGGAAATGTAGGACATACTCTGGGATATGGCAACTTGATTATTGGAAAAGTGGTAATAGAAAACATAGCTCTGGTGGATGGACTGAAGCATAATCTTCTGAGCATCAGTCAAATCACTGACAGAGGTTATCATGTGGTACTATGACTCACACTGTGAAGTTGTTCATAACAAGTCAAAGAAAATTATCTTGATAGGATACAGACATGGTAACATATACGAAGCAAGGCTACATGAAAGTCTTTAAAAGGAAGCTACTTGCCTTATCTGTAAGGCATCAGTAGATGAGAGCTGGAACTGGCATAAGAAGCTATCACATCTCAACTTCAATTCAATCAATGAACTTTCCAAGAAGGAGCTTGTAAGAAGATTTCCAAACCTGCTATAATCAAGTGATGGTCTTTATGATGCTTTCCAAAAGTCTAAACAAAGAAGAGTATCTTTCAAAAGCAAAACATAATTCTCTATCTCTGAGCTATATCACATGCTGCACCTAGACCTTTTTGGACCAGTGAACATTATGTCCATCAACAAGAAAAGGTACACACTTGTAATTGTTGATGATTTCACTAGATATACATGGGTCTATTTTCTACACAGAAAGGATGAAACTCTAGAAATTCTTGTGGACCACATAAGGCAAATTGAAAATGGATCTACTCACAAAGTGAAAATCCTGAGAAGTGATAATGGCACTGAATTCAAGAACTCAAAGATGGAGGAATTCTGCAAGTACAAAAGCATAGAGCAATAATTCTCAGCTCCTGGTACACCTCAGCAAAATGGTTTTGTTGAGAGGAAGAACAAAACCCTAATTGAAGCTGGCAGAATTCTGCTAGAAGAAGCAAAGCTACCCATTTATTTTTGGGCTGAAGCAGTAAACACAACATGTTATACTCAGAATATCACTCTGATAAACAAACATGGTGTTATTCCTTATCAAATGCTAAAAGAAAAGAAGCCTGGTCTCAAACATTTTCATGTATTTGGATGTAAGTGTTTTGTTTTGAGAACTCATACTGATCAGCTTGGGAAGTTTGAATCAAAGGATGATGAAGGAATATTTGTTGGATACTCACCATCAAAAGCATATAGAGTGTTCAATCTGAGGACATATACTGTAGTAGTCTCCATAAATGTATCTTTCGATGATAAGAAGATTCTTGGTTTTGAAGAAGACATTCATGAAAGCTTAATCTTTGCAAATGAAAATGCATTGATAGAATCTGAATCAAACTCTAATGAACTGTCAAATCCTGATAATCCAAATTCTGATACTCCTTCAGATTCTGAAGACAATCACTATACTAATGAACCTGCACATGTTGAGGGGGAGCAACATCAAGGGTCAGCTGATGGTACTAACACTGAAGAATCATCTCAAGATTCTTCTCAATCTAATCTCTCGGAATCCAATGCTGATTCAACATCAGATGAACATGAGTCAAGTCCCAAGATCTCATCAGGAGATCACACAACAGATTCAGGGGGAGCCTCAAATGCATTTGAAGAGGCATACAATTCAGGGGGAACATCAAGCTCCAGAAGGACACTTCCCAGTGCCATAAAATGGACTAAAGATCATACTCCTGATCTGATCATTGGAAATCCTGATGATGGTGTAAATGCAAAAAAGTGCAACTACAAGTACTCCTATGGCAACTGCTACAAAACTTGATCCAAATGAAGGTACAACAGTTGATGTAACAACCTACAGAGGTATGATTGGTTCTCTATTATACCTAACTGCTAGCAGGCCAGATATTATGTTTGTCACTTGTTTGTGTGCAAGATTTCAGGCAAATCCAAGGGAGCCGTATCTTATTGCAGTAAAGAGAATTTTCAGATACCTCAAGGGTACTATTTCACTTGAACTTTGGTATGCAAGGGAAGATGACATTGCATTATGTGGATATTCAGATGCTGATTTTGCTGGATGCAAAATAGACAGGAAGAGTACATCAGGGAGCTGTCAGTTCCTGGGAGGCAGATTAGTCTCATGGTTTAACAAGAAGCAGGAATCTATTTCTACTTCAACTGCTGAGGCTGAATATATTGCAGCTAGGAGTTGCTGTGCTCAGTTGTTATGGATGAGAAATCAGCTCATGGACTATGGATTATCATTCTCAAAAATTCCTATTTATTGTGATAGTCAAAGTGCCATTGCTATGATAGGAAATCCGGTGCAACACTCTCTTACAAAGCACATCAGTATCAGATATCACTTCATAAGAGAGCATGTCATGGAAGGAACCATAGAGCTTCATTTTGTTCCTACTGATCAGCAGCCGGCTGATATCTTCACAAAGCCATTACCTGAAGCAACATTTACAAAGCTTGTGAATGAACTTGGTATGGTTAATTGGGACAAGTAAATTTTTTATTATTTTTTTATTTGATCAAATCTTGATGAATATTGATCAAATCCTGATATGTCCTAAATGCTGTGATTTTTAGATATTATGCTAGAAATAATTGATGTATTCTATTTTATATGCATGAAAAATTAAGTGAATTTTATTTGCTAATTGTTCATGTCTGAATAAATATATCACTGTCATCATTACACATTAGTCTAGGGAGATGCGCTTTAAAAATAAATCTTTTGGTTAAATCATTAAGTTAACTCTACACTTAATAATTAATTAGTCATCTAGTCCCTTAATATTCCCTTGGCTATTTAACCGTCATTTCATATTAGTCATATCATCTCCTATTCTCACACAAAACTATTCTCTTCCTTATTCATCACTACTTTCCTCCTTCATAAAAATGGTTCTTGTAAACATGTTTATGAACTATGACAACTTCAACATCGAGTTTAGTTGTAGTGATTGGGAGCAGGAATGGCACATCACTGCCATTCCTGATGAGATATGGAACTTGGTTCCACAAGAGGTTCAGACAAATCTCTTGTTCTTTGAGATGGACTATCAACTCCATCTTGATCACCTGGAAGAAGAACGGAGATAGGCTCTTCTTCAGCAAGAACGGATCATCCGTCTTGTAGTGCTAGTTTCAACAACAGGAGGAACTAATCGATAGCCTTCCTTCTTAGACTAAGACTGTTGATGTTCATTATCTTAGACTAGGATTATCTTGTAATCTTTTGCATGTAATCTATAAATTTCATGAAATGTACTCTTTTGATATATTAATGAAATTTTCTTTTGCAAGATTTAGTCTATGCTTATCTCGAATTATATGCATATGAATGTTCTTTTTGAAGCCTGTTACTTGAATTGTACTTTTTGATGATTGTTTTGATTAAAATTGTGGTTATTAATAATTTGTGATGCTTTGACAAACAAATGTTGAATTTGAATCGACATAACCTAAGTTAGTCAAATCCTGACAGAAGAAAGGTTTCAAATCCTGATGACAGGTCAGCACGTTCTAATTCAGATCAGTAGTATTAATAAATCTCTGAGTAAGTTTTACTGTTGCAATTAAGTGTCTCACTTAATTAATGATTAATGGTGGATTATCATATAAACAAACTTCCATGGTTGTGTGTTGATATAACTGTATGTGTTTTGTATTTACTTCCGTAATTTACTCCACCATCAAAATCAATTACTCAGTAATTGTTTCCTGTTCGAAGTCAAATTCTCTAGGTTACCTTCTTCTTACGAGTGTGTTACACATATTTCTGAATAGTGAAGCTATAAAACCAGAAGAAATTCTGTGACACAATTCATCATACATATAGTTTCACTGTGCAAATCTTACGCTTACTCTCTCTCACAAGCTATTCACATCATGACAACGTCTGAAGTTTCACCACTCTTCAGTCAAACCACAATCATTCATGGAAACACATTTGGCACTAACAATTACTTAGCTCTACTTACACATCAGCAGCTACCATCATCTTTTCATGATGTTCATGATGTTCATGATTTTCTTCTACTATGTCCAATTTGGTATGCTCTCACAAATCCTGTTAAGGTGTCATACAGGGCTGTCAAGCAGGTCTGGAACACAGCTGTGGTAAATCCAACATATACTGGCTTTTCCTTTGAGTATAAGGACCAATGATATGAAGTAGATGCTGATATTCTGCTTCAAGCCTTGAGATTTCCTGCTCTTGATGGTGCTCCTCATACTCATATCACTGAGCAGCTGTTTGATATGCTTAGGACTTTAGGCTATCAAGGAGAAATCACGACCATTGGAAAACTGGCCAGGACCAAACTGAAAAGAGAGTGGAACTTTTTCTTTGAGTGCATCAGTAGATGTTTCTTGAATAAGACAACAAAGTTTGATGCTCTTCCATCCACTTCCCTGAGAACTGGGTACTCTCTTCTTAACTCTGGTAATTTTGATTATGGTAATACTATATTACAGTTCATAATTTCTAGGAGAGCAAATGCTTCAGGAGTAATAGCGTATACTAGGTTTTTGTAACTGATTTTTAATTTTCTATGCCCTAATGCTATGTTTGATGATGATGAACTACTCCCTGTTTTTCAAATTTCTAAAAAAGCAATCATTGATCATATTAAAAGGGATGAAAATAACAAATTTTCAGGACCACCCTTTCTTCCTAGAGAGGTCAGGCAATTTCTGTTACGAACTAGACCTACTCCTATACAAGTGCCTGCAAATCCCGATGCTGGCACCTCTGTCACAGTTCCTGATGCTGAGACTCAAGAAATCACTCATCTTGTTTCTAACCCAAACATTTCTTCTTCCAAAAAACAAACACAACAAGCCTCTAAATTAGCCTCCTCTGTTGTCTCTCAAAAGACATTAGTTGTAACAAAGAAAAGGCTGTTTAAGAAATCTGTCATATCTGGACAGAAAGCTAAACATGTCTCACTGAGTGAGAGTGAGAAGAAAGAAGACTGCTTTCCAATCAGGAAAAGAAGACTGATCATACAAGAATATTATGAATCAGATGATCAGATGCCAATTGGGTCTTTGTCAAAAATCAAGAAGTCCATTGATCAAAATCCTAATAACTTGATTGACACTACTGGAACCAAGGAGCCAACTACTGATGATAGTGCTCTGCTTGACAAGCTTCCAGCATTTGAAGCAACTGCTGAACATAAGAAAACTGCAAAGAGCCAGTTGAAAAGAAGAAGTGAAGCAGTAGTTGGATACGTTAGAAAGAAGAAGAAGACTCAGCCTCTTGACTAGGATGTTAATACACAAGAACCTAGGTCTCAAAGGGATTTAGCAACTGTAACACATCCAGTCACACAAGAACCATCTTCTCAAAGGGAAGATTCAGACACTGAGGCTGCACAGATCATTGTTAATATTGCTCAGAGTAACCTTCTTGCTGATTCTGTTCAACTACTCCAGGAAAAGCAAACTCATCAGGAGATACTGTCAAAGGTGGATGCAATAATAAATGATCCTATTTTTTAGAAGAGCACACAAGAACCTTCACTAAGCATTGTTGAAGCAGCTCACATGTCCCAGACTCCACAAGAACCATCAGTTCAAAGTACTGATGCTGGTCTTTCACCTTCCCCTTCCAGATCATATCCTGATGATACAACAGTTTCTACTTAGAATCATCCATCAACTGCACTGGCTACAATTGCTGATCCATTACTAGTTGCTAGTTTGAAAAAGTATCCTAATGTGCTGTTTGTTTCTCCACTTTCATCACTTCCATTTGCGGAATCGCCTTCAGGTATTGCTAGCTTCTCATATATTCTCATGTTTGTATGATTATAAATAGTCTCTTATTTGAGGTTACCTCTGTTTATATGACAAACATGCAACTCTTCTTAGCCATCTCTTATTTCTTTTCTATGTGTGTGATTGAGTCTTTCTGTGAGACTGTGTGAAAATAAAAAAAAAGAAAATATTTTGAGTGGCAGTCTCCTGTACTGGAAAAAGGAGAGATAGTTTTGAGACAAGAATCTTATAAGTTTTTCTTTACTTATAAAGTTTCTTCTGTGAGAATAATGTTACTATTAAAAGTAATATATTGTGTGAGAAGTGATGAGATCACTTGAAAAGAACATAGATATTTAGGTGTCACTATGTTTCTGTTTCAGGATCACATCAGCCACATGCATCTCTTGTCTGATTCTGCCAATGATAGTGATGACGATGATTCTGATTCCGATCAGCTTAAGTCTGCGATTGATGCCTCTAAGAAGTACAATATTGGTTCTTCTTCGCACTTCACTGAAAATCCTTATTACTACAATCCCGATGCCGAGTATTTTAGACAGACATAATGGGATTATAAATGGAGACTTGTAAATTATTCAATCTCATATGCGGTTGGCCTGCAACACATTCATCATGCCTATGATGAAATTCAAACTCCTGATCTGAAGTTGCATCTTAAGGCCTCAACCATTTCTGTTAAAGGAATTCACTCTGAACTTGATGAAATGAAGAAGTCTCATGCTGGTGTCAAAGAGAAAATTGATGGATTTTTGCTTCACACACCTAACTCAGCTGAAATCAAAAGTGTGAAAAATACCATCAAAGATGTTGTTAAATCTCAAGACAATATGGCCTCTAGACTTTCCTCCTTATAAGATAAGGTTTATTCTATAGGTGACAAACTGGATGCTCTGTTTTCTCTTCTTTCAAATACTGATGCAAAAAGGGGGAGAAGATAGTTGCTACAAAATGTACACCAAGTCTATTCAGATAGAGGATAAAGATATTGATGATGATGGTGATAAGAATAATCCAGTTACAGATGTTCAAATTTCCTCTACTGCTCAACAAACTCAACATTCCAAGAAGAATGATTTTTCAGGACAAAGGAAGTCTACTGGTGTTCATAAAGCCAAGCATAAGACTACTGCTGGTGCTCTTGAGGATGATGACATTATAATCTCTAATTTAGAAGATGTTAAAGGGTTGTTCTTTCCTTATAGGCATAAGGAAACGGGTGAAGAGATTGTCTTGTACTATAAAGACAAGAAGTTTGAGCAAAAGAATGCTAGGAGTGCTCTTGGGTATATAACTGAAAAATTTCCTGATCTAACACCTAAAGAAGAAGTTATGCAACAAAAGGAGCTTTTAGCTCAAATTGAAGCTGATGCTAACATTTCTAAGGGAAGGGGAAGAAGAGGTGGTAGATCTGCAAGAGCAAGAGGAAGAGGAAGCGGAAGAGGAGGAAGACTTTCTAAACCAAGTCAAGTGACTACATTCAACTCTACTTTTCTGAATTTTCTATCCAGAGAAGGTTATATTCATGTACAAGGAAATGAAGAAGATAAAGAAGTTCAGAAGTCAGAAGAGTTGATTATACCAAGGAAGAAAAGATCATCCACTGACATTGATCAAGATGATATAATAAATCAGAATGTAACTCCTGATACAGACACAAATCCTGAGGTAAAAGCAGATCCTGATGCTGTGAACCTGATAACTGATTTTAACTCTGATGAAAAAGTGATCAAAGCATTAAATGAGTCAGCTCCTTCTCTAATAATCACTCCTCATATCTCAGAGGCTGATGAAAAAGAAAAGATTGATAGAAGGAAAGATGATCAAGCATGCAAAGAATATTTGCAGAGAGTTTTAAAATCAAAGAGAGAGCTATGGCATAAAGCAGAAGGAAAGACTGATGATTTGTCTTCAAACTATGCTCCTCTCGGCAAGAAGAATTGAAGATGGAAAGACATCCATGCATTCAATTATTCCAAGGGGTTTAAGCATGTTAAATTTGTGTCAGCTGGGTTAAGAGATTCTATCTCAGAATAGGAAGATGTTGACAAGTCCATCAATAAGCCTTCTTGGGTGGTCTACAATGAAAAACTGAAACTTATCAAATCTCGAACCAGAGGAGGCATTGGTCATTCCAGTATGGAGATCTTAGAATCTGATCTTCTGGATACAGATACTTTGACAGAAAATCTTGGTGAAAGAGTTTCTCCTTCACATCTTGAGAAAGTTGAAGCAGTGAAGATTGTTCATAGAAAGATAAATGATAATGATGTCATAGAAGAGATTCTGTACTTTTTCAGGGATGGTAAAGTAAAAAGCTTTACATTGCAGCAACTCTTAATGAAGACTGTGATAGAATTGAAATACATTCACTATCTTCTTAGAGTTGAGAACAAAGTCACCAGAAACTGGTCTTCTATGATACTTGAATCGATCAGAAGAAGAGTCTTGAGAAAAGATGATAAATACAATGGTGATTATGTTCCTGAATACAGAACTTATACTGGTCAAGAGATGCAAATGAAAAAGGGAGCTGCAGTGCTACATGTTTTTCTCAACAATCCTCAGTTATCCTTCAGTCCTGATCATGAATATGTCAGTTTAAGCTTCATGTTGATTGGTGATCTTGAGATAAGCAAAAGTTCAATTTCTAAGTTAAGATCAGCTATCTATCAGCTTGGAGAAGACACTGAAGAGAGGAGAGAGTTGAAGAAAAAGCTTGGTAAAGTCCTACGAGACAAGGTGGAAGAAAGACTGAAGAATTTTCTTGGAACAACTGTCAGTTATCTGAAGATACTGAAGTAAGCTTTACTCCTTGTACATTTTGTAGATTGGTTTTGGCATCATTGAGAATGGAATTTATGCTTCATTGCATTAAGCATAAATTGGGGGGGGGGAGGATAGTTACATATTGAATTCTCAACAATTAGAAGAAGCTCATGATCTGGCTGTTTGGGTGTCATCAGGATCTGATATACCGTCAGGATTTGATATGTCATCAGCATTTGTATGTCATCAGTATTTGAAGACAGTCAGCATTAGAGGATTTGTTCTGTTCCTTATAATGTGGAGCAAATATCTGTTATGTCTAAGTTGTAGGACTTTATCTGTTTAATTTAAGATATGTATCAATTTCAGTTAGTTTTTGATAATGCATATCTTAGATTAATTTGTTGTAGCTATGTAGTATATAAACACAATTTATGTCATCACTTAGTGAGATATACTCGAGGATCATTCGACCTAGCAACTCTCAAGAACATCAGTATTTCTTGAGAGGATTTTGTAACAGTTTTTATCAGAAATATAAAAAGCTGTTATATTTTTTTACTTATTCGAAACATTTATACAATTGTATCCAACCCCCTTAAACAATTGTATCTTTACTGGGCAATAATGAGTCATTTTCATTACTAAAATCTATTTGACCTTTAAAAATATCAAGAACCCATTCGGGTTTTTAAGAAATCATCACATGCAAACATTGTTCCAAATCCTTGAATCACTATTTATTTTAATTTCTCAACATTATCCTAGAATAAACATCCACAATCATTTAAATCAACAAAATCAACTTTATCTTCTCAAAATCAAGAGCCATTTGGCTTTTTAAAGAAACAACACATGCAAACACAAAAAATAAGTTTTATGATTAGTAGAGTTTAGTTTACACATAATGACTCACCACCGGTTCACCGGAGTTCATCACCGGTGGCGGTGGCTTTACGGTGGTGCCCCCATTCGGGGGTTTCCAAACCATAAAAACCTTCGATTTCTCTATCAAACAACAACAAGTATCACATGTAGCAACAATTCATCACAAATCAAGAAGATCAAAGTCAAAACTTGCAAGAAGACCTAGAACCAAGGTTCTCGGCTCAACATCACACACAAACATACACGCACACAAGCATGCAAACACCTACACACATGCACAATATTTAAAGCCCATATATGGATTAAGAATGAAGTTTTATGAAAGAATCCATAGAAATTAAGTGAAGAAGAGAGGTGTACCGAGAGGAAAAGAGAGAGAGAGACTTCGAGAGTGAAAGAGAAATAGAGAGAAATGAGAGAATGTGAGAGATGAGAGAGTGAGGCCGGGTGAAGAGAAAGAAAAAGGGGAGGGAAGGGAGTATATATATTAGCTTGGAAGGGTAGTATGGTCTTTATACCATACTTTTAAATTTCTTTTTCTCTTTTCTCTTATTTCAATCTAAAAATGGATTTATTCAAGAAATAGCTCTCTAAGAAAAGATGAGAATGGAATGAATAATAATTTTAGAGCATAGATCTTGAAATTAGCTTTCCAACCATATTTTTAGAATAATTTTTGAGCGAACGGTTGATTAAATACGGATTTTACAAGATCGCGCTCAAAATAGAATTATAACCCGTTAAAATCATTTTAAAAGACACCGATCACGAAATAAATCCGTTTATCATTTTCAGAAAGTCTCTAAGACTATTTTGAAGATAACAAAGCAAATTTCACACCTTAATCTTATTCGAGTAATTTTATAAAAATATATAAGGGTCCAATAAACCTCACTTTAAATCAAATAAATTCCTTAAATCCGTTCAAAAATCAATAGATCACGTAATCATGCATACAGATAAGAAAGCACATATGTTCACACATCGCAACTCATATCTGATCATAAAATTTCCCTTTTTATTATTATTCTCCTTTTTCGCGTATCGGGTCACGTTCTGCCTGACGGCCCGACGCCCAACGTTTCAATTACGCTTCACAATCAATTATTTTTACTAACTGACTCATCACTAGAACATAATTCTCACTTAAACCTTCCATTTCACATATCAACACATATTTCATATTTAAACACTTTAATCCCTTTTTAAGACGGGTTCCGTTCTACCTGATGGCCCGACAACACAGCTTAACCCCTAACCTAACTCTTTAAATCGGAAAGCATCTATCTATGCTCCCAGCGACTAATATACAATAAAGACAATTAACGATCAAAATCATTTAATCACATAATTTATAATCACACCACTGAAATCATACTTTAATCACTTAATCATGTCACGAAATTCCCAGTCGTTACAATCTACCCCCCTTAAAAGGATTCTGTCTCCAGAATCTAGTCTAACAAATAGATGGGGATACTTTTCTTGCATTTCACTTTCTAATTCCCAAGTTGACTCTTCCACTAATGTATTTCTCCACAACACTCTAACTAGAGGTACAACTTTATTTCTAAGTGTCCTCTCTTTTCGATCTAAGATTCAAACTGGTTGTTCCACATAAGACAAATCTGGTTGAATTTCCACTGATTCCACCTTGATCACATGGCTTGCATCAACATTATACTTCTTTAGAAGAGATATGTGGAATACCTTGTGAAGATGTTGCATTTGCGGAGGTAGCGCTAATTCATAAGCCACCTTTCCAACTTGTCGTAACACTTCGAATGGTTCAATATACCTAGGACTCAACTTCCCTTTCTTTCCAAATATGGTTAAACCTTTCCATGGAGATACCTTTAACAAGACATTGTCTTCAGGCTCAAATTGCACATCTTTTTGTTCTCAATTCGCGTACTTCGTTTGTCGATATTAAGCAGCAATTAATCTTTTTCAAATCATTTCTACATTTTCTTTCGTTTGTTGTACTAGCTCTGGGTCAACTAATTTGCACTCACCAACTTCGTCCCAATATGTAGGGGATCTACACTTTCTTCCATACAACGCTTCATAAGGCGGCATGCCAATACTTGCGTGATAACTGTTGTTGTAGGAAAACTCAATCAATGGCAAATGTTCGTCCCAATTTCTTTTGAAATCTATCATACAGGTTCACAATATATCCTCGATCGTTTGAATTATCCTTTCACTTTGTCCTTCGGTCTACGGATGATATGTCGTACTCATTTTCAGCTTAGTTCCCAAATGATCATGAAATTTTCGCCAAAATCTTGAGTTAAACCTCGGGTCTCTATCAGACACGATAGATACTAGAACTCCGTGACGCATAACAATCTCGTCTAAATACAATTTGATCTACTTTTCTAACGAAAACCTTTCGTTTATCGGCAAGAAATATGTTGATTTCGTAAACCGATCGATTACTACCCAAATTTCATCATGATTAGACTTGGTCTTTGGTAATCCTACCACAAAATCCATCACGATATGTTCCCATTTCCATTCTGGTATGTCCAGTGGTTGAAGAAAACCACTTGGTCTCTGATGTTCCGCTTTTACTCTATGACACGTATAACACTTACTTATCCATTCCGCGATTTCCTTTTTCATGTTTGGCCACCAATAACTCTCTTTTAAATCTTTGTACATTTTTGTACTTTCAGGGTGAATTGAAAATCTCGAGTTATGCGCTTCATGCAAAATCTCATTCTTTAGCTCGACAACGTTAGGTATCCAAATACGTGAGTTAACACGATATATTCCCTTTTCATCCTTTTGAGCTTTGATTTCTTCTCCTGACAACTTATCTTTTTCACGATACATCACTTGCTCTTGACAAAATCGGATCTTTTCCAAAATTTCAGGTTGGAATGACATAGTATACATTGTTTCTCCTCCACATTCTGGAGTCTGCACCTCTATTTCCATCTTATCAAAATCCTTGATCAATTCCTCCGATTAAGTTAACATATTCAATCTTTCCTTGTGACTTAAAGCGTCTGCTACCACATTCGCCTTTCCAGGATGATAATTTATTGCACAGTTGTAATCTTTGATCAATTCTAACCATCTTCTTTGTCTCATATTCAACTCCTTCTGGGTGAAAATACACTTTAAACTCTTATGATCTGTATAGATCTCGCACTTTTCCCCGTACAAATAGTGCCTCCAAATTTTAAGGGCAAACATAATTGCTGCCAATTCCAAATCATGCGTGGGATACCTCTGTTCATGCGGCTTTAGTTTCCTTGATGCATATGCTATTACTTTCTCGTATTGCATTAACACACATCCAAGTCCTTTATATGAAGCTTCGCTGAATATCACAAATTCTCATTTCTCGTCTGGTAACACCAACAATGGGCGGTTTCCAATCTCTTTTTCAATTCTTCAAAGCCTTCCTCGCACTTATCCGTCCACACAAACCTCTCGTTCTTCCTTGTCAACTTAGTCAATGGAAAAGCAATCTTAGAGAAATATTGCACAAACACTCTATAGTATCCGACTAATCTCAGAAAACTTCTGACCTCCGTAGGAGTCTTGGGTCTTTCCCAATTCATCACAGCTTCTATCTTGACTGGTTCTACTTTGATTCCTTCTTTATTAACTACATGACCAATGTAACTACATAAACAAAGTCAATGGCAGTCAAGAAAGTGAAGTTGTCACCTCTCAAATCTAAATCTCTAGTCCAAGCTCAATCTAAAGTCAATAAGGGAGATTACATGTACTTGTGTGATATCAAGGAATTCTCTGATCTAAATCTCTATCTGGATGAACTAGAAGAAGTGAGAGGAATTGATGCATATAGAAATCTACCTGAAAGGTTAGTTTTCAAGTACAAGGGAGGAAATGAGATTCAATGGCCACTTCACAGGATCCTTCAAGAAAGCCAAGCTGTGCTCATAAAGGTTTATTCATCTTTCAAGAAGAACTTTGGGTTCAATGTAACTGCAAGAAGATTGAAGAACTGAGGAGTTTAAGAGCTAAAGGTGCACTCCCAAAGACTCTAATTATTCCTTTCACAGGGAAAAGAGTGCATCTAAGGCCCTACTGGCTGATTGAGTTCATGGATGACAAAGGGGTTAGAAGATTTTTCTGATTAGAAGACCAATTGAGCATCTCTAGCAATGAGACTCTCTTAGAAATGCAAAAAAAGCTAAATCTCTCAGAATCTGATGAACTGGAATTCCACAGATACCTCCAAAATCAGATAGATGAAAACAACAGAATGCTTGGAAAGAGATCCAGACCTTCAAGGAACTAGATAAATCTGCTCAAGCTAGAGGAGCACCTTGAAAATGACTGTGAGCTAAACTTTCTACATTTTATTAATTGAAGCACTTTTCAGTATTATCTACTTTCTTTTAAAGTTGTATTTTTTTGGGTGTTTTGTTATCATCAAGTTTCTCTTAATTTATGGCTATAATTCCAGTAGACATAAATTAGGGGAGATTGTTGTGTATATGTTGTGTACTTGATGATTTCATTAACAAAACACCTTGGTAGATTTTACTTAGTGAACAATGTAGCACTCGACGGATAAGGATTATAGTCCTGACGGATGACTCAATATAGTCCCGACGGATGATGATTTATTATTCATCGAGTGAGTAGCTTATGTAACAATAAGCCTGTAGCACATTTCGGCATACACATTGTTTAGATTCTGTAAGTAGTACTCAAGTCATGTTGACTTTATCTAGATATGCAGAATAGGTTGAGTAATTGTACATAGATGATGTCTTGTAATCCTGCATAAATGAAATGAAGTTAAGTGCCAGATTGCTACCCGACGGATAAACAACAATGCCATTCGATGGATGATCAACTAGAAAACCCGACGGATGATCATAAACTCGATGGATGATCATGAACTAGACGGATAAAGAATTCAAACATCTGTTGACAGTGAAAAAATATTCACATGCCTCGAGTGTATGCAAATGGAATGTGGAAGCCTATTCAACTGGGTTTTCGAGAACAAAGAAGCATTGCCATTTCCATGCTATTATGAAGATATTCGAAGATGCTGGAATAGAGTAATAAAGTAGCATAGTATTAGACTTGATAGTTTTTGTTTTATTATCTTGTCTTATTACTTTGTAATCTTGGTGATATATAAACCAAGAAGCAGCAATTAGAATAACTAACTAAGCAACGAAGAGAGAAACATTTGTAAGCTGTATTCTTAGCATTTCTCCGCATTCTTAGTTGTTCAACATTTGTAAGCAGCTGTGAGCTTTCTGCTACACAGAGTTCTCTCGATATATATTATATATCTCTGGTGGATACATTCAAATCCACCAAAAAGTTTTTAAAGACTTGTGTTTTTAATTACTTATGTTTTGATTCATTTGAAGTTATTATTCCCAATTCTGCAAATCAATTCACACTGATATATATATATATATTTAAGATAGAAAAATTTTATTTGATAAAAAGTTTCAAGAATTCCATTCAACCCCCCTTCTGTAATTCTTGTTGAATTGTTAAGGGACTAACAATTGGTATCAGAGCAAGCTCTAGAAGAACAAAGAGTTTAAAGATCACAACAACACAGCAAGATGAACAAGAAGGATGTTGGAGTCAAGATTCCTTTTCTGGATAAAGATAATTACCATCATTGGAAGGTAATGACGCATCTTCATTTACTTTCTCAAGATGTCTATACAACAGCTTCCTTTCCAAGGAAGAACCAAAGAAGGTAGAGGAAGCTTTGTTGGATCCTGATTGGATTTTAGCTATGTAGGAGGAGCTAAACCAATTTGAGAGGAATATTGTATGGAAGCTGGTGCCCAAGCCTAAAGGAAAGAATCCAATAGACACCAAAAGGGTATTCAGAAACAAGATGGATAAAAATGGCATAGTAGTCAGGAACAAAGCTAGCTTGGTTGCTAAGGGCTATTGTCAACAAGAAGGAATAGATTTTGATGAAACATTTGCTCCTGTTGCAAGACTTGAAGCCATCAGAATCTTCTTAGCCTATGCAGCCCATGCCAATTTCAAGGTCTATCAAATAGATGTCAAAAGTGCCTTTCAAGATGGAGATTTGGAGGAGGAAGTATATGTCAGTCAACCTCCTGGTTTTGAAGATCCAAATTTTCCAGAACATGTCTATTATCTTTTGAAAGCACTTTATGGACTAAAGCAAGCACCTAGAGCCTGGTATTACACTTTATCAAAGTTCCTTTTGGAAAATCACTTCACAAGAGGTACTGTAGATAAAACTTTATTCTTTAGAAATGTTAATGGCTCTAGCATACTTAATCAAATTTATGTAGATGATATTATTTTTGGCTCTACAGATGAGAAACTTTGCAAAACGTTTGCCAAATTGATGCAAAGTAAGTATGAAAGGAGTATGATGGGAGAACTAACTTACTTTGTGGGCTTGCAAGTTAAGCAAGTTAGTGATGGAATATTCATTAGTCAAACTAAATACATTTTTGATCTTTTAAAGAAGTTTGATCTAATGGATTGCACATCTGCAAAAACTCCCATGGCCACTGCAACTAAGCTTGAATTAAACACTACTGAAAAGTCTGTGGATATTTCAAGTTATAGGGGCATGGTTGGCTCACTTCTGTACTTAACAGCTAGTAGGCCATATATAATGTTTGCTACATGTTTGTGTGCTAGATTTTAGGCTGACCCTAGAGAATCTCACCTAGTAGCTATTAAGAGAATTTTCAGATATCTCAAGGGAACACCAAAACTTGGCATTTGGTACCCTAGAGGTTCTGTTTTTGATCTAACTGGTTACTCAGATGCAGACTATGCAGGTTGTAGAATTGATAGAAAAAGTACAACAGGAACCTGTCAATTTCTAGGAAACAAGCTTGTGTCCTGGTTCAGTAAAAAGCAAAATTCAGTTTCTACTTCTACAGCTGAAGCTGAATATATTGCTGCTGGCAGTTGCCGTGCACATATTCTGTGGATGAAAAATCAATTGCTAGACTATGGTTTGCAAGTTGAAAGATTCATATCTTCTGTGATAACACAAGTGCAATTGCCATCACTGAAAATCCAGTACAACATTCAAGGACAAAGCACATAGACATCAAGTACCACTTCATAAGAGAACATGTAATGAATGGTACTGTGGAACTACATTTTGTTCCAAGTGAGAAGCAGCTTGCAGATATTTTTACTAAGCCACTGGATAAAACCACCTTCTCAAGGTTGGTAAGTGAATTAGGTATGCTCAATTATTCTTAAATCCTCATGAGATAATTTGCAAGTTATAATGCAGCTAGAAATTTAATTAATTTTTCAGTCTTGGATGAAATTTTGGCTAATTCAAAATTTACATCTCGACGGATGATCGTTATCCATCGAGTTTGATCATCCGTCGGAATATAATTTCTTAATAGAAATCAATTATTTTTCTGGAATATTTTATGACTTGACGGATAACAGTTTATCCTCATTCGTCGAATTGTCTTAATCTTAGCCGTTAATTTCCTGAACATTATCCATCGAGTATACTTACATTTTGCAAGCATAACACGACGGATAATGGGTGGAATTTTTACAGTTTATTTTTAAACGGCTATTTTAGGCAATTTTAATTGGCTACTTTATTTTACTTTATTATTTTTGGCAGTTATTTTTGAGATAGTATAAAAGCTTATTTCATTTCCATTGCTTTTCTTTTATCATTCTCAAATTATCTTCTCCAATTTCTTTCTTTTTCAAAGCACTTACTCTCGCTCTGCAAGCTCTTATTCTCTAACAATGGCGCCTGTTGTCAAGATTATATCTCAAACTGGGTTCATTTATTAGAAGAACAACTTCACGACCTTAGTAAACAAGGGGATTCAACAATCTGGTGACTACCACAGAATGATGGATTTTGTGAAGAACTGCTAGCTTAGCTATGGCATGCTGGAATCACCTACCATCTTTTGTGAAGTTGTTGAAGAAATGTGGACCACGGCTACATACAACTCAACAGATAAGACCATCACATTCACCATTAAAGGTAAGGAATTCTGTATTAACAGTGATGTTATCAAAGCATGTTTCAAAATGCCCGACAATAATATGACCTCACCACACACAGACACTGATATAGTTAATATGCTTAATTCCATGAACTATGCCCTTTCTACTTCTAAGTTAAGTGACATTAGGAGATTGGGTCTTAGGAAGGAATGGAGTTTCTTGTGTGATATAGTGACCAAGGTCTTTTCTGGAAAAATCAGTAATTTTGATTCAGTTAATATTTCAATGCTTAACATGCTCTACATGCTAGTTACAGATAAGTACTTTAATTTTAGTGACCTTATTTTTTTTAAGTTGGGATTTAAATTAGGAGAGCTAAATAAGAGAGGCAAAAATGTTTATTATACTAGATTTTTCATGATGTTAGCTAACCACCTCTCTGAGGAAATTGTGCTTGAGAACCCAAAAAACAAATTAAGGAATTTTGATTCAGTAATATTTCAATACTTAGCATGCTCTACATGCTAGTTACAGATAAGTACTTTAATTTTAGTGACCTTATTTTGTTTGAGTTGGGATTTGAATTAGGAGAGCTAAATAAGAGAGGCAAAAATGTTTATTATGCTAGATTTTTCATGATGTTAGCTAACCACCTCTCTGAGGAAATTGTGCTTGAGAACCCAAAAAACAAATTAAATTGTGGGGTCCAAGAGAGAAGAATCATTGCAGATTTGAATAGGGCAAATCATCACAGAGAAGTACCACTTTTCTATTTCCCTGTAATGGATGCACCTCAGTTAAGTGAGGTAAGTTCATCTATCCCTACTACTATTCTAACCTCACTAGTTTCTTTGAGTTCTAGTGTAGCTATGGCAACTGTGTCAATGACCTAACAGTTGCCTACCCAAGCTACCAAATCAACAAAAATTTCAAAATCCAAATCAAAGAAAGCCCCCTCTTTTATCTCTCAAAAGATGCTAGTTGCAAAATCCACCAAAACCAAAGAGGGGAGTGTGAAGGCGGGAAAGGTAGGTGAGGGAAAGGGTGAACATAAAAGAAACCCTAAGAATAAGGATGGAGAGTTGAGTGGTTCCCAGCCTAGCCACACTGCAGTTTCCCAACAAACTGCAGTGCTTAAAAAGGATAAAAGCCCATTTGTAGTTGCATCCTCCCAAAAGGATGTAACTATTGAACAAAGATCTCAACCAAGAGCACAGGCCAAGAGGGTAAGGGACACAAGCTCACCCCAAACTTATGCCAGAAAGAAAAAATCCAAAACCCTTGGGGATGCATAGGGTACACACACTGTGCAAACTGGTGCTAAAGACACAGTCACTGCACCTTCTCAAATTCAGCTTGATGTGGCTCCAATAAATGTGGAGTCACAGTCAAAATCTCTAGTAATAGAAGCACCTCACACACCAAACTCTCCCACAAATTCTCTGGATATGGATATGATCAACACATCAATTCCTGATTTTCCTTCTTTAACTTTGTTGGGGAAGCCAAAATCTAATGCAAGTGAGCATCATCTTTTAGATGATTTGTTGGCTCACTTGCCAATTCTTTCAGGAACTGTTGAATTATCTGTGCCCAAAATATCATCAATCAACACAGAGTCCACAATAATTTCTATTCCAAGTTCATTCATTTCTACTCTCTCGATGGATATTGCTCATCCATCGAGTAATGACTGTATCCCGATGGATAAGCTTGACAGCAGTTATCCGTCGGTTAGCAAAATCACTAACCCGATGGATATTACTCATCCATCGAGTGTCTCTGTACAGCTTCAAACTTCATTTATTTCAAGTGCAGAAGACTTAGTGGTTGTCCAGTCACTCTTAGGATTGAGGGAAGAGAGTGTTATGAGTGAGAGTCTGGGTTGCTCCCAGGAAAAAGGAGAGGAAAAGAGTGAAACTATGCAATCCATTTCTTCAGGATTAGCAAAAGAGAGTGAGAGGAGTCCCACCTTAGATGGTGAAGGTGAGGGTGTGAGGGTGGGGAGCCATGGTGAGACCCTGATGTAACAAAAGAGAGAACACGAGAGAAATGCAGGTACAGGAGCTATAAGGATAGATGTCATTGCTAGTGAGTCAATGGATGTCCATGATGCAGACATGGAGGGACTATCTCAGCAACCTCAAGCTGTTATAGATTCCACCTCCCTTGATGCTGAGGCATTTATTCATCCTGTTCTAGCCTATCAACTTCTAGCTGAACATGGCAATGACAATGCAGAAAGGATGCTTAATTTGGTGCATACCACTCAGTCAATGCTAAGAGCCAAGGATGCCATCACAGCTTTGCCTTCTATAGCTGGTGATGTGGATTATAAAACTGGTGGTTCAGCAGATTTCTTTGGTGATGAAGGTGGAGATAGTGAAGAAGAGGCATTGGACATAGGGGAGAAGTAGGTTCCAGTTCAAGATCAGGCATGCCATCATGGGAATTTTCAAAGCACTGTGATGAGCATTACTTCAAGACAACCCTAATCCAAGTACTCAATCGAACAAATTCTTCCCTTCAAACCACTACAAATGCCAACACCAAGAAGTTCCTTCAAGCACATCTTGCTTCTCTGCAACTTTAACAGATTCAAGGCTTCCAACATGCTAGAGATGTTAACACCATCAAGGGTGATATTGATGAGATGAATAAGGCCATTTCAGAAAAAATGGACTCTAAGCTTCCAGAAGCTACAATGCTTGACATCAAGAGGCAACTAAGGAAAAATTCTGATCTTGCAACAAAGATAGATGCTTTGGATACAAGAATTCAGCTATGGAAGCATCTCTAACATCCATGCATCTTCATCAAGCCCAACATATAGATTTACTTCAGAAAATGGTGGCTGCTCAAACCTCTTCCTCTACTCAACTTGATGCTAACAAAAAGGGGGAGAAAGGACCAAGTGAGGGGGAGAAGCTTCAAATTCAAATCAGTAAAGTAATTGTGCCCACAATTCCTTTCACCAAGCCACGAGTAACAGATAGTATAGATCTGATCAATGCAGCAGTAGCAGCAGCAGCCAGCATAAGAGCAGCTGAAAAGGAGCAGTTGAATCCAATCAACTGGGAGAAAATTGATGAGGACATACAAAGGAAATTTGGGCTAGTAAAGGAGCCAGTAAAGTCAGCCATTCATCACACTGAAGTCAAACACATCTCTGTGATTGAAATGAGCATGAACTATCTGGAAAGAGGATAACCATACTGCATCAAATCTCCAAAAGCTAAAATTATTCTGAAGCCAAGGGTAAACTATCCAAAATTATCATTAAAGAACCCTTTAGATACAGTGTATGAGACACCTAAACCTGATGAGAAGAAGCTTCTGTCAAGGTCAATTTCCTTCTACAAGGATCCAGCTGATTCAACTTTAAAAAGAAGAATTGCTAAAGTTTTCAGGAATGGGAAAGAAATTTGTGTGGTGGCTGGACATCCTCAATTTGCTCAAGCAAAGAGAGAAGAAAAGGCAAGATTGAAGCAGGAAAAGAAGCAAGCTATTCTAGATGCCAAAAAGGCTAAGCAAAAGAAAGAGCACGCTGCTATCTTGGCCACGCTGCAAGCTGTGAAACCAACACAACAAATTCCTTCTCAGCCATCTGTTATCACTGAATCTCAAGATCCACAGAAGCAAGTTCAATCAGAACAGAAGAAATCTCCAAGATACAAGGAATTGGCCAAAAGAACCAAAAGGAAACTGGATTTTGCTGATAAGGAATTGAAGGATCAGTTTTCTAAGGAATCCACTTCAACTACAACTCAAGCATCAAAACCCACTGTGGTATTTGAAAACATCAAGGTGGTGGATCCTTACAGGAACATTTATGATGAACCAATAGACTGGGAGAGCCTACCAATTCCTGATTTCAATTTGCCAATCCTTAGCAAGCCAAAGAGAACAAAGTCAAGGGCAGTCAAGAAAGTGAAGTTGTCACCTCTCAAATCTAAATCTCTAGTCCAAGCTCAATCTAAAATCAACAAGGGAGATTACATGTACTTGTGTTATATCAAGGAATTCTCTAATCTAAATCTCTATCTGGATGAACTAGAAGAAGTGAGAGGAATTGATGCATACAGAAATCTACCTGAAAGGTTAGTTTTCAAGTACAAGGGAGGAAAAGAGATTTAATGGCCACTTCACAGGATCCTTCAAGAAAGCCAAGTTGTGTTGATAAAGTTTTATTCATTTAAAAGAACTTTGGGTTCAATGTAACTGCAAGAAGATTGGTTCTAAAGAATATTGAAGAACTGAGAAGTTTTAGAGCTAAAGATGAACTCCCAAAGACTCTAATTATTCCTTTTACAGGGAAAAGAGTGCATCTAAGGCCCTACTGGTTGATAGAGTTCATGGATGACAAAGGGGTTAGAAGATTTTTCAGATTAGAAGACCAATTGAGCATCTCTAGCAATGAGACTCTCTTGAAAATGCCAGAAAAGCTAAATCTCTCAGAATTTGATGAACTAAAATTCCACAGACAGCTCCAAAATCAGATAGATGAAAATAACAGAAAGCTTGGAAAGAGATCCATACCTTCAAGGAACTAGATAAATCTGCTCAGGCTAGAGGAGCACCTTGAAATTGACTGTGAGCTAAACTTTGTACATGTTGTTAATTGAAGCACTTTTCAGTATTATCTACTTTCTTTTAAAGTTATATTTTTTTGTGTGTTTTGTTATCATCAAGTTTCTCTTAATTTATGGCTACAATTCCAGTAAACATAAATTGGGGGAGATTGTTGTGTATATGTTGTGTACATGATGATTTCATTAACAAAACACCTTGGTAGATTTTACTTAGTGAAAAATGTAGCACTCGATGGATATGGATTATAGTTCCGACGGATGACTCAATATAGTCCCGACGGATGTTGATTTATTATCCATCGAGTGAGTAGCTTATGTAACAATAAGTCTGTAGCACATTTCTGCATACACATTGTTTAGATTCTGTAAGTAGTACTCAAGTCATGTTGACTTTATCTAGATATGCAGAATATGTTGATTAATTGTACATAGATGATGTCTTGTAATCCTGCATAAATGAAATGAAGTCAAGTGCCAGATTGCTACCCGAGGATAAACAACAATGCCATTCGACGGATGATCAACTAGACAACCCGACGGATGATCATGAACTCGACGGATGATCATGAACCCGACGGATAAAGAATTCAAATATCTGTTGACAGTGACAACACAGTCACATGCGTCGAGTGTATACAAATGGAATGTGGAAGCCTATTCAACTGGATTTTCGAGAACAAAGAAGCATTGCCATTTCCATACTATTATGAAGATATTCAAAGATGCTGGAATAGAGTAATAAAGTAGCATAGTATTAGACTTGATAGTTTTTGTTTTATTATCTTGTCTTATTACTTTGTAATCTTGGTGATATATAAACCAAGAAGCAGCAATTAGAATAACTAACTAAGCAACCAAGAGAGAAACATTTGTTAGCTGTATTCTTAGCATTTCTCTCCATTCTTAGTTGTTCAACATTTGTAAGTAGCTGTGAGCTTTCTGCTACACAGAGTTCTCTCGATATATATTATTTATCTCTGGTGGATACATTCAAATCCACCAGAAAGTTTTTAAAGACTTGTGTTTTTAATTACTTCTGTTTTGATTCATTTAAAGTTATTATTCCGCACTCTACAAATCAATTCACAATTATATATATATATATTTAAGATAGAACAATTTTATTTAAGAAAAAGTTTCAAGAATTCCATTCAACCCCCTTCTGTAATTCTTGTTAAATTGTTTAGGGACTAACAGAAAGTTCGATCTTTATTTGAATAATCGAAAATAAGTTTGATTATTATTCAAAACTATCGAATATACCTTATTTGATTAATAGTTATGTAAAACTATATATATATATATATATATATATATATATATATATATTATCCACAGGAACATCGACTCCCAATTCTGAAAAATGTTCACCTTCGGGTCCCCTATACTAAGGGTATACGCAAGTACTACTTATCTCTAGCATTTGAATTGATAATAGAATATCAAGATTATGAAACAGGCATGGATATATATCATATCAACATGCTCCAATATATCGCAAGATTTGCTAATAACAATCATGCACTTATCACAAGAAAATGCATATACACATATACATCACAACAATAGTTATACGGGTAGAAAACTTGCCTGAGTGTTCCGGGGTTGACTTAAGCTTAGAGTGGGTCCGGTAACCTATGAACAACAACATAAGCCGGAATTAGACCACGGTCGCTTAAGAAACTAGTCAAAACTCAGTCATACCCTAACGGTCGCTTATACGCTTAACGATTTGCGTTAATCACTTGCGTACCCTTGGCTCCACCAATTTTAATAAATTAATCGTTACGAATTTGAAGGCGACTATTTCGCGAGTACTTTACCAACTGCCTAATACACCTTAAATAATTGTTTTATATTCCAATTAGCCTTTTAAGGGCCTTAATCAAGGTTTCAAAGTAAAGCAAGGGGTAATGGTTCGCTCGCGAAACGCCGTTACTTAAAACGGTCGTTTCTCCTAAACCGTACATCGGATCCAAGCGAACCACATACCAAAATCAAGCTTACGACATGTTCTAACTAAACATGGAAAAGTTCAGAATATTACAGTGAGTTTACGGGTCCTGAAGGTAAGCACAAAAATAGTCTAAGGTAAATCGGGCATTACGACAGCTATGTTTACGCGATTCCCAAAATAAATACTACTCCAATTCCTCATCAATTCACTCCCATCCTCCAATAATAAATAACACAAAAAATACAAATTAAACCACTGAAAAATAAGTCCACACTCCGAGTTTTTACCAACTCATTCAATCACTACAAATTCACTATTCAAAATCAACACAACTTCACAAAAATCACTACTAAGCGTGGATCTAACTATACATTTACCAATTCATCTAAAAACTCAAACAATCAAGCTTAGTAATAAAGGTCAAGAAGTTTTTATACCTTTATTTGTGAGTGAAAAGTTTCTAGGGAGCCTTAAAACCTTGATCAATCCTTATACAATCTTGGATCTCATAAATAATCAAGAAAACACAAAGTTAGATTTTGAAATTTCTAAAAGTCCGATTCAAGGAACTGTAAAAATGAAGGTCTTAAAATGATTATTTGGACGAGACTTGTGAACAAGAGTTGTAGTCCATCTTAATACCTTTCAAAAGAGCTATAGAAAATACTATTTGAGTGAGTATTGAAGGAGATATGGCAGTTTGAAGTTGCTGGTATCATTTTGGACGAGAGCAAAATGATGAAATGGAAAAAATGGAAAAGCTTCTTTAATTTCCTTGCATAAATATCTTCTCCCTTGATGACATCATCCATCATGCATCACTTTATTGCCATGTGTCAATCCCTTGTGGTTTGATGATGTCATAATCCTTGGCTTCTTGTACAAGCTTGTCTCTTGGTCGCTTATTTGTTTTACGGTTCGCTTAACTCTCGTTCTCGTTAATAGTTTGAGGGATCATATCCGGGATCCTATTACTTGGGCTTCCCTGAACCTTTATTAATATCTTATATTTCTTTAATGATCCTCTGCTATAATCATTAAATAAAAAATCCTTTTAATCATGTTACCTTATACTTAATTCTTTCGGTATCTGGTGGATTTTCGGGAAAAAATAAAAGGGTCCGGATTCGAATTCTGACGACCTTCACATACACTCATTTACTTTATGGAATACTAATATGATCTTAGAATTTCCATAACAGTACTCCTATATCGTGTGGTCTGATAATTTTCCTTAATCAGCATCATCAGCAAAAAGTTACTATTCATCAATGTTTCAAAAATTTCAAAAATTGGGGTTGTTACAGTCTCCCCTCCTTAAAAGGATTCCATCCCGGAATCAGATAGAAAAGGAATAAGGATACTTTCTTAGCATTGCACTTTCTAACTCTCAAGTCAATTTTCCACATTGTAGTTCTACCACCAAACTCTGACTAGTTTGATAACCCTTCTCCTAAGCACTTGTTCCTTTTCGATCTATAACCCTTACTGGTTGCTCCACATAGGCTAAGTCTGGTCGCAGGTTTACGTTTTCATATTCCCCTATGTGTCTCGCCTCTGGATCATACTACCTTAACATTGATACATGGGACTCATTGCGAACTTGTTGCAGGTTCAGGGGGTACGGCTAGTTCATTTGATAACTTCCCAATACATCTTAATATATCCAATGGTCCAACAAATCGCGGACTTAGCTTTCCTTTCTTTCCGAACCTCATCAATCCTTTCCCAGGGGACACCTTTAACAACAGTATGTCCCCTATTTCATATTCTTTGTCCTTTCGAGTAAAATCAACATACTTCTTTTGTGCAACCTGGGGTTGCTACCAGCCGTCCTCTGATTAGGTCTACTATGTCTTTGGTCCTTTGGACCAATTCGGGTCAGAGCATCTTGCGCGCTCCAACTTCGTTCTGATACAAGGGAGATCGACATTACCTTCCCTAAAGGGCCTCATAAGGCGTCATCCTGATACTGACATAAAACCTATTTTCGTAAGAAAACTCAATCCGTACTAAGTGATCATTCCAAATTCTTTTAAGTCTATCGCACAGACTCTCATCATAGCTTCTAGCGTTATAGCTTTTGCTCCTCAATACCCACTCTTTTCCAGTTCATAATCGTTATACCTTTACTCGCTAGAGTTTTATAACCTTTTAATAAATGCATCAACCTTAGTATCATGAACGCGTTTCCATTCCGAATACCACCATGCTTTTACTACTCCTTTTTCAGCTGCTTCTATTTTCCAAAGTTTGATCAATCATATAAAAGTAAAGGAATTTATTAAGAGATCACTATGATCATGAACACTTGTTCTAATGCATAGTTAGTACAGAAGGTGGCCAGCCTCTAATACATGACAAATAATTAAACAACATGTGGTATCCTACTAGGCTTCTATCACACAGATAGATAGTCATTTGGAAATACCTCCCCTTCTGGAAGGGTTGTTCTTCTCAGCTTATACAAAATGAAAAGGAGATAAAAGAACGAATTTAAGAGCATTATATAAAAAAATACTGCCACAAAATATCTGGCTTGGAATTTACCTCTGAACTATAGAGGTTTATCACAGGAGAATGAAACATAAGTATCTATATCAATATCCAGTATTATCGCATCGCAATTCACGTGCCTGAATATTTACTATTCCGTCCATCATTCTATGGACCCATGCTTTTGCTCGAGCTTATAAATAATTACCTTTGAAACTCTCTCGACATCGAAAATCAAATATGGGATTTCATTCTAGACATCATCGTTACTAGAATTCTATGCTTGCACTACAACCTTCCTCATATAGTAATATGACTCTCTATTGATAAGAAGAAATAAATATTCAATAGGTAAATAATCGACTTAATTAGTCTATCATTGATAACTTATACATACCACGACTCGATTAGTGGTGCTCAATCTTAACTCCATTACAATACAGCTCTCACGGTTGTTATCCTCTCATTATTCATAGAATCATTGTTGCATTACTATAGTCCACCACGGACCTACCTTAGTCATTCGTTTTTCATGAAGACTTAATATCTAACCATACAGAGTCCATACCTACCTAATCGAATTCTTCTAAGGAGGTAACATAATCACCATTCATGATTCATGAAGAACACTCCTGAACTTGACATACATACATGACATGAAGCAGATAAAATGCCAGAAGAGTTTCAATCAAAGCAACGATAGCAGGTTAATACCATTTTATATGCCTTCAATAACAGACGTAACTCAAGGGTTTGTTTAGTCTTTTTGAAACATGGTCCTGGCTTATTCTCAAGATAGGACCTTCTAAGATTGATAACCCGCTCACGGCGATTACATGGATTAAATCTTTACTAAACTACTGTTATGGTTGAGTATCGCACAATCATCAGAAGGAATGTCAATCTTTCACACCATAATACAACCTTTACGGCTTTAACCATCATCACTGTAGTCCTCTGGCACGAGCGCCTATAATTGCTCTCTTACACTTAGAGTGTCGGCCACCTCATTGGCCTTTCCTGATAATAATAGTTCCTTATAATCAATGTCTTTTGAATGATCTCCAACTAAATTTTCTACCTCATTTACAATCACTGCTTGTGTGAAAATGCTTTTCCTTAAGATTTAGTGAGGAAGAAAAAAACAATATCACCATTTTTCCATAAGTTATTGCCTCGGTCTTTGGATGTGAACATTGTCATGAATGACTCTCGATCATACTTAGGACGTCTTTTATCTTAGGTCCTAATTGCCTTAAACAATTTCGACCTTTACTGGTTCGATCCATACTTTCTCATGGTTTAACACGTGCCCCATTTGGCATTATTATTATTACGTCATATTTCCTTTATCAAAATTTCTATTCTTCAGAACTTCGAATATTACCTTTTTCCTTGTAAAACCTCTAAGGTCATTCTTGAATCGTTCCTCCTGTATTCTCTAGGCATATCAAAATACCATTTACTGATACTAGAACCATTGTCTATATACTTTTGAAAAATTTCTCCACTGAACCTTAGAGGTTGTTGTTACATAAATTCTTTCCAATTTATACTGTTAAAACTCATATTATCCCTATTAAGGGTGAATGTCATCCTTTATTCATTCCCCTAGGGTTCCTCTCAAGTTATCAAGGTTCTATCCTTAATTCCACCTTTAAAAGGGTACTTGCATCCTTCCATGGATAAATCAAGTCATATATCCTTGATAGATTATCTTATTCAATCATTCCCACCACGATAGTCTACACTAAATTTCACAATAGCATCCTTATTCGAGCTGGGGTCAATCCATATGGCCTCGAAAAGATAACAATGGTTATCCGCTTTTCTTTTCTGATTTGGTAATGATAACAGGGATGTTCTGGAAGATATTGGTCGTGTTCCATGTGAACTTTTTAGTTCTAACTATTCATTTATCTCCATTATTTATCTCAACCGTCATCTCAATATTGGGATATCTCTTATACCTGGCGTCTCCCTTTCTGGGTATCAAGCCACCGGTCTTACATACACTTCACATTCTTGAAGGTCACTTCCTTCATCCCATTTTTCTAATTTCTTGTTATTCTGTCTCCTCAGTCCATCCATTTTTCCTTATTAATCCATCGGTCTATCTTAAAGTTTCATCAAATACTCTCAACTTAAAGGGGATTAATTATACGTATCGCTTACGCCTTTAAACCTTGACTTTATCTCATGATCCGTCACCATCTCGCTGATGATGACACACTTCTCTTTATTTATTGCTAAGGTTCTTTAGGGTTTCACATACCTAACTCCCTTATTGTTTCTCAACTCTATTTCCTTTATATCCCTTTATACTCCTTGTGCCTTCAGTCTTTTAATTTCATTTCTATTACAACCATTTCATGAACCAACACAACATAAGCGTTGATTTCAAACATCTCGTCTTCATTATTTAAAAACACTAAATTTTATGAGTTTGGTGCATTTTTATTAGTGGAGTTGTTGTAAATGCAGGAGGTCCATCAATATTTATGATTAGAGGACCAATCAAAATGCACCAAACTCATGGGAGTTAGTGCTTATTGTGTGCCCTTGGGCACACATTAGAAAACCCGTTTTACGTTTATTTCAAAATATTTCATTTAGTTTTTTAATGTTTTTTACTATTACTTTTTATTATTACCTAAAAATGTGTTGGACACAATTTTTTGTTATATATTTTAACACCAAAAATATTTTAAAGTTACTCCCTCTATTTTTTTTTAATTTTTCGCTTTGACTTTTGCACACATTTCAATAAATTTTGACCGCCTAATTAAAATTATCGTCTGCGTTAATCGCTTGCATACCCTTGGCTCCACCAATTTTAATAAATTAACTGTTACAAATTTTAAGGCGACTCTTTTGCGAGTACTTTACCAACTGCCTAATACACCTTATATAATTTTTTTATATTCCAATTAGCCTTTTAAGTGCCTTAATCAAGGTTTCAAAGTAAAGAAAGGGGTAATGGTTTGCTCGCGAAACGCCGTGACTTAAAACGGTCGTTTCTCCTAAACTGTACATCGGATCCAAGCGAACCACATAGCAAAACGAAGATTACGACATGATCTAGCTAAACATGGCAAAGTTCAGAATCTTACAGTGAGTTCACGGGTCCTGAAGCTAAGCACAAAAATAGTCTAAGGTAAATCGGGCATTACGACGGCTATGTTTACGCGATTCCCAAAATAATTACCACTCTAAATTCTCATCAATTCACTCCCATCCTCCAACAATCAATAACAAAATAAATATAACTTAAACCAATGAAAATTCAGTCCACACTCCAAGGTTTTACCAACTCATTCGATCACTACAAATTCGCCATTCAATATCAACACAACTTCACAAAAATCACTACTAAGCGTGGATCTAACTATACATTTACCAATTTATTTAAAAACTCAAACAATCAAGCTTAGTACTAAAGGTCAAGAAGTTTTTATATCTTTATTTGTGAGTGAAAAGTTTCTAGGGAGCCTTAAAACCTTGATTAATCCTTATACAAGCTTGGATCTCACAAACAATCAAGAAAATATAAAGTTAGATTTTGTAGTTTCTAAATGTCCGATTCAAATAACTGTAAAAATGAAGGTCTTACCATGATTATTTGGACGAGACTTGTGAACAAGAGTTGTAGGCAATCTCAATAACTTTCCAAAGAGCTATATAACATACTATTTAAGTGAGTATTGAAGGAGATATGGCACTTTGAAGTTGCTGCTATCATTTTGGCCGAGAGCAAAATGATGAAATGGAAAAAATGGAAAAGCTTCTTTGATTTCCTTTGCATAAATATCTTCTCCCTTGATGACATCATCCATCATGCATCACTTTCTTTCCATGTGTCAATCCCTTGTGGTTTGATGATGTAATAATCCTTGGCTTCTTGTACAAGCTTGTCTCTTGGTCGCTTATTTGTTTTACGGTTCGCTTAACTCTCGTTCTCGTTAATAGTTTGAGGGATCATATCCGGGATCTTATTACTTGGGTTTCCCTGAACCTTTATTAATATCTTATATTCCTTTAATGATCCTCTGCTATAATCCTTAAATTAAAAATTATTTTAATCATGTTACCTTATACTTAATTCTTTCGGTATCTGGTGGATTTTCGGGAAAAAATCAAAGTATCCGGATTCGAATTCTGACGACCTTTACATACACTCATTTACTTTATGGAATACTAATACGATCTCAGAATTTCCATAATAGTATTCCTATATGTTGTGGTCTGATAATTTTCCTTAACCAACATCATCAACAAAACGTTACTATTCATCAGTGCTTCAAAAATTCCAAAAATTGGGGTTATTACAACCAAGAAATTGTACTTCCTTTAGCTAAAACTCACACTTCGAGAACTTAGCATATAACCTTTCTTTTCTCAATAATTCCAAGGAAATCCTCAAATGCTCCTTATGATCTTCTTCTGTCTTGGAATATATCAATATGTCATCGATAAACACTATAACAAACTTATCCAAATATTGCTTGAACACTCTGTTCATAAGATCCATAAATGCGGCTGGCGCGTTCGTCAAACCAAACGCCATCACCAAAAACTCGTAGTGTCCATATCTCGTTTGAAACGCCGTCTTGGGTATATCCTCCACTTTAATCTTGAGCTGATGATACCCAGATCTTAAATCAATCTTGGAGAAACACGAAGCTCCTTTTAAATGATCAAACAAGTCATCGATTCGTGGTAGAGGGTACTAATTCTTAATCGTCAACTTATTCAATTCATGATAATCAATGCACAACCTTTTACTTCCATCCTTCTTCTTTACAAACAACACCGGTGCACCCCATGGGGATACACTTGGGCGAATCACTCCTTTATCCAACAATTCTTGCAACTGCGCTGCCAATTCCTTCATCTCGACTGGAGCTATACGATAGGGAGCCTTCGATACTGGTTCCGTTCCAGGTGCCAAATCAATCGTAAACTCGATCTCTCTATCTGGAGGTAGTCCAGGTAATTCATCTGGAAACACATATCGAAAATCTCTTACTACCGGAATATCTTCAATGCTTACGGATTCTTTCTCCACGTCCTTGACATGAGCTAAATAAACTTCGCATCCTTGACGTAACAATCTCATCGTCTCAATAGCCGTTAGAAATTTCTTTTCTTGTCTTTTCCCCTTGAATATCACTTCATCACCATCCTTGGTCCATAACTTCACCTTCTTACTTTTACACTCTATTTGCGCCTCGTGGTTTGACAACCAATCCATTCCTAATATAACATCGAATTCTCCTAACTTAAAAGGGACTAAGTCAGCAGAAAAGTGCCGACCTTCTATAACCACAACACAATTGGGACAAACCTTATCAACAATGACTTTCTCTTGATTCGCTACCTCTATAATCAAGTTAGGTTCCAGAGGGTACACAACATTATTAAGTCTATCAAGAATACTTTCAGAAATAAAAGATCTAGTTGCCCCAAAATCCATCAATACTTTTACTTCTACTGAGTTAATAACAAGCATACCTGCCACCATATCCACATATTGCACAACATCTTTGATTGTCATATTGAAGGTTCTAGCTCTGGGTTGAGTTGTTGGTGCTAGGAGAGGAGATGGTCCAGCAATCCTAAGAACATTGGCCTTTTGGACAGGCTCCTTGCAGTTTCTGGCCATATGGCCCACCTTTCCACATTTGAAACAAGCTAAATTAGGCTTCTTTGCTCCATTTGGGCATTCTGATGAGTAATGCCCTTTCTGGTCACACTTGAAACATGTCACATCCAACTTGGTACATCTCCCCGGATGTTTCTTCTCATCCTTAACTTCCGCTAACTCAAACGCTTTCTCCATCTCTCTTAAACACGACTGAGCTTTTATCGGGTCTGGCAAACCTAAGAACTCTGGGGGATGAATAGATTGAAAGTGTTTGAAGTTTCTAACTTTAGGGGCTACGGGTTGTTGCAAAAGCTGAGCAAGACGGCTCATCATAGTGGTTTCTGGATTCATTTCTGGGTCTTGGATTTGGATTTCTTCTTCGTGATCTGGTGAGTTGGCCATTTCTTACAAACCTGATTGAGCAATTATTTAGAAATACGATAGCATGGCATATATATAACAACATTTTATTACGAAATATCTTTTGTGGGTTTTAAGCTTTACCCAATTTGCACATGCAATCATATTACTATATAATTTCTCATATCTGTGTTGTTTTCTCATGGCACAAGGTATGATTTTACGAAATTTTAAACACGGTTGTGTGAAAATATGGTATGCAAAATAGTTTATAAAGATTTCCAAGGTGCACAATAGGAAACAAGATATATAATTGATTCATCAAACCAAGGGTACATAGATAAGAGTCTGATTATGACAAGTTATGGAAATAGGTACAATAATATAGCAAGGTTAAACAGAGGAAAAAATGGAAAACATCCCCCTATCTACCCCTAACCTCTAGTAACTACTACTACAAAGTTCTGAGATACAATGCAACAAATAAAAAGGGGATCCTGGTATCTGACCAAGTATCCTAAAGCCTACCGGTGCTGAAAAACAACAACTACGGGCTCCACCAAAAGTCCCGCCTCACCAACACTAAACTCTAATCATCTAGAATCTCTCTCAACACAACCAACATCCAGCGAATGATCTTATGCAGCCTCCGGGCCTCAGCATCAGCATCAAACTAACCTCTGAATCGGAATCACTACCACTACTGGGATCCTGAGAGAAAAGACAAAACAACAACCAAGAAACAACATTAGGGTTAAATAAAGCTTCTAGCTACTCAAACCCTCATTCTAGTTGCCACTTTAGCTTATATAACTCAACTCTATATGAGTTGAACTCTCTCGCGATATAGATATATACCCAAAATACCCTTTTAATCCTAACTTGTCTCAGGGACTAGATCCTGTAGCTCTAATACCAACTTGTGATGCCCTCAATCTCGGGGTTCGGAAATGAGGACCCACACACCTCTAAACTAAGAATTAAATAAGCATAAACCCCGATTAGCTACTAACAGGTTCAAACAGGATAAAGTATGAGACAAGATTACAACTACCAACCATAAAATATAATTTACAACCCAAAATAAAACCAAATTTACATAGTCGATCCTGAATTGGAACCGACAGATAACCCATTGTATCTTAACAACCTTTCATCTAAGCGCTTGCTCACTCAAAACCTCTACTACCTGCTCTGGCATCTGGAAGCCCTTAACACGGTAGGGACCACCAAGTACGCTCTTACGAGCAGTGCGCCTAAGCCTGGCCATCCTCTTGCTTAATTGTCATGGTTAGATCGAAATAAAACATGTGAGTATAAAACTCAGCAAGTAACTATAAAACAGTTCTACGATACAAAATCCACAATATACCATTTCTATTTTCAAGGCATTCTACTTTAACATCTCTAGGTGGCAGATTTCTGTCTTTTGGGCTATGAAAGGGTTATGAAGAAAAGCTATGGGCTTTCACGGAACAAGGCTTAAGATAGGGGGAAAGCCGACATTCATCACAAATCATTAACATGATCTCAAATGATCTTTCAAATGGAAAGCGGGAATCTTTTCACCATTTGGAATCAATTATACAATTGATATTATTATCAGAATCGAAAATCAGGGTTCACAAGATGTAAGCTTCACAATATCACAATCAACTCTTTTCAAAACAATATAAGCCTTTTCATTTTCAAAGAATCAATTACTGAATAGGAAATTCAATTCCTTTTAAAATAGTTATGGAACCCTTGATTAAACTACTTTATCTTTCATTTCATAATAATACGGGTGATCAGCCCGTACCGACCACCATCCGGTCTTTAAGGTACCAATGGCATAATTTCAGCCTTAAATTGGACTAGCCCCGCTAGCCTCTTAACATGACTGGACTAGTCCCACTAGTCTATCTTACGTCTCAATCCAATCCATCAGGAATTGATTTGGAAAACCTTGTGTTGGAAAAGAAATGTTTTACTAAATTCATTTTATCATCATCAAGAATATGAAATCATTCAAACTCTTTCAAGTCGAAACTCATTCTTAAGCTTAAATTTCAAGAATCCAGAGATGAGGAAAGAATCAAGGATAAGCAAAGTTCAATTCTAGGGATCTTGATCAAATGATAACAAGGTATTCAAGTTCGGGAATCAAAACCGTTTCAAGGATCATTAGGGAATAAGATAAACAAAGGAATGAAGGATCATTACACAAGGGGGTTCGTAAATGTTCTTATAGGGTTTACAACAGTTCAAGATATTAACAAGTAATAAGGATAAGAAAAGGGTAACAAAGGGTTTGGACAATAATCTTATCAATAACAAGTTCACAAGGACAAAGACATGATATCTCAAGAATCAATAACAGGGGTATATCACTATAAAAGTTCAATACTCTACATGGCATGCACAATATCCTCTTTATAACCAATTACAAAAGTAAGTAGAGTTACTTGCCTGAATTCCCTTTCCTGTTTCACAAAGGTTGAACTACTGCCACCTAGTATACTTTTCCCTTTCCTAGCCTGAATGCCCTCACGCTTCGAATCTACAATCTAAAAACCAAAACCTTAATTAGATTCCCACTTGACGTTCCCAGAACGCTTAACATTTCCCTTAATCGCAATACCCTAAGAGTATTTATATACTCATTTATAAACACACAACACGCTTATACCATAACTCACATACTTTAACCATATAGACTTCGGATCACACATTACGATGCAAATACGACACATAGCATTTAATCCTTGCATTTCCAACTCTATACTTGAGTTATCATATCAATCATATATCTTATAACAATATGACTTAATCCTTCCTTTTCATCAATTAATTCGAACCAAAACACACACATAGATCACATAACTTTTGGAAATTACACATGCAGTCATTTAGTATCCAATAAATCACCTTCATACCTATTTCCATTCGGCCCTTACAACCAAACACAACCAAGAATCAAACATTAACATGCAAGCACCAAAATTGCATAAAAACTTGGGATCAAGTCACCACTCATTCCTTTGAATCATCTTTTAACCTAAACGCTTACATGTAAAATTCAACCTTGACATGCACTTACTAGAACCAAATTGAAATCACATCTATAGTTCATTTAAACATATAAATCAACTTGAATCCCTTAAGATCAAGCAAGAACACCCGAAATTTCCAACAATCAAGACATGCATGCAACCATTTAAGTAATTGATCTACCAATCACTCTAATTATCCAATAATTTCCAAGGTTACACATCAACGAGTCATTTTCATTACTAAAATATATTTGGCCTTTAAAAATATCAAGAACCCATTCAGGTTTTCAAGAAATCATTACATGCAAATATTGTTCCAAATCCTTGAATCATTATTTATTCTAATTTATCAATATTATCCTAGAATAAACATCCACAACCATTTAAATTAACAAAATCAACTTAATCTTCTCAAAATCAAGAGCCATTCGGCTTTTTGAAGAAACAAAACATGCAAACACCGAAAATAAGTTTTATGATTAGTAGAGTTTAGTTTACACCATACACATCAACGAGTCATTTTCATTACTAAAATATATTTGGCCTTTAAAAATATCAAGAACCCATTCAGGTTTTCAAGAAATCATTACATGCAAATATTGTTCCAAATCCTTGAATCATTATTTATTCTAATTTATCAATATTATCCTAGAATAAACATCCACAACCATTTAAATTAACAAAATCAACTTAATCTTCTCAAAATCAAGAGCCATTCGGCTTTTTGAAGAAACAAAACATGCAAACACCGAAAATAAGTTTTATGATTAGTAGAGTTTAGTTTACACATCATGACTCACCACCGGTTCACCGGAGTTCATCACCGGTGGTGGTGGCTTTATGGTGGTGCCCCCATTCGGGGGTTTCCAAACCATAAAAACCTCTAATTTCTCTATCAAACAACAACAAGTATCACATGCAGCAACAATTCATCACAAATCAAGAAGATCAAAGTCAAAACTTGCAAGAAGACCTCGAACAAAGGTTCTCGGCTCAACATCACACACAAATATACACGCACACACGCATGCAAACACCTACACACACATGCATAATATTTAAAGCCCATATATGGATTAAGAATGAAGTTTTATGGAAGAATCCATAGAAATTAAGTGAAGAAGAGAGGTGTACCGAGAGGAAGAGAGAGAGAGAGACTTCGAGAGTGAGAGAGAAAGAGAGAGAAATGGGAGAATGTGAGAGATGAGAGAGTGAGGCCGGGTGAAGAGAAAGAAAAAGGGGGAGGGAATGGAGTATATATATTAGCTTGGAAGGGTAGTATGGTCTTTATACCATACTTTTAAATTTCTTTTTCTCTTTTTTCTTATTTCAATCTAAAAATGGATTTATTCAAGAAATAGCTCTCTCAAAAAAGATGACAATGGAACGAAAAATAATTTTAGAGCATAGACCTCGAAATTAGCTTTCCAACCATATTTTCAGAATAATTTTAGAGCCAACGGTTGATTATATACATATTTTACAAGATTACACCCAAAATAGAATTATAACCCGTTAAAATCATTTTAAAAGGCACCGATCATGAAATAAATCCGTGTATCATTTTCAGAAAGTCTCTAAGACTATTTTGAAGATAACAAAGCAATATTCACTCATTAATATTATTCGAGTAATTTTATAAAAATATATAAATGTCCAATAAACCTCACTTTAAATCAAATAAATTCCTTAAATCCGTTTAAAAATCAACATATCACGTAGTCATGCATACAGACAAGCAAGCACTTATATTCACACATCACAACTCATTTCTGATCATAAAATTTCCCTTTTTATTATTATTCTCCTTTTCGCGTATCGGGTCACGTTCTGCCTGACGGCCCGACGCCCGACGCCCAACGTTTCAATTACGCTTCACAATCAATTATTTTTACTAACCGACTCATCACTAGAACATAATTCTCACTTAAACATTCCATTTCACATATCAACACATATTTCACATTTAAACACTTTAACCCCTTTTTAAGACGGGTTCCGTTCTACCTGATGGCCCGACAACAGAGCTTAACCCCTAAGCTGACTCTTTAAATTGGAACGCATCTATCTACGCTCCCAGCGACTAATATACAATAAAGACAATTAACCATCAAAATCATTTAATCACATAATTTATAATCACACCACTAAAATCATACTTTAATCACTTAATCATGTCGCAAAATTCCCAGTCGTTACAGTGCTACTGTAGTTGGCACTGATTTTTTTTCTTTTTCTATTTTTTTTGTGTTTTTCTCCTTTTTTTCTTCTTCCTCTATCTACTAATGTACAACAAACTTGGGTTGCCTCCCAAAAAGTGCTTGGTTTATGTCGTTAGCTTGACGTAGAATCTCGAGATCAAATGGTCAATAAAACGACACTAACCACCTTGCGGTTTGTCGTATCCCTATAGTAATTCTTCAATCGCTGTCCATTTACCTTGAATGCTTGGCTCAGATCATACTCAAAAATCTGCATCGCTCCATGTGGAAACACAGTTTTGATTATGAAAGGCCCTGACCACCAATTATATTGAGACCCTATATGTCTATAGAATTTGACAACATAATGGTTTAATGCGCGAGTTATCTATCATGATTACATAGGGCGAGTAAGATGGTTAAAATTACCTACGAATCATGCTTATCAAATACATGAACTTATGCTAGCATGGCAAGTTCTAAACCTCTAAATTCACTTTCGCTTCAAAAGAGATTAACACGCTATCTTACAAGTACGCAACGCTCATAAGAAGAATAAGCACAACCAATAATAGGCTATCATACAATCACCACACACTAAGGTATTGAAATAAATTAACTAAAGAAATCCATAAGTAAATCCGCTAGAATCCCACGATAACGATTAGCCCATAATCGGACTCATCATCAACGTGGGTTCCGATGAAAGCATGGTATAATAAAAGTAGTCTTTATAATGAATAAATAATAAACCAAGTACATAACAAGAGTATAGGTTCCAACAAATAAGAAACGAGCATCCAAGATTACAACTTAGAACAAAGAATCACAAGAATAAACTAGGTCTTCTTCGCCTTTGTTAAATTGTGCTATAGGTCTTCTCGTCGATCTCTCCTTAAGCTCTGTTATGTCTCCTTCTTGAAAAGCGAACTTAAGTTGTCATTATATAGTAGCCCATGCAGATTAGAAGCCCAGAAATCAGAATTGTAAGAGAATCAAGATTCTTTCATCCCGACCTGGCGCGGCCGCACGCTTCATTAGCGCGGGCACGCTGAACTTCTGTACTTCTGGCGCGGGAGAGTGCTAGCCTGTAATAACCCCAATTTTTGGAAATTTTTTTGAAACCCTTATGAATAGTGTTTTTGCTGAATGAGAAAACTGTTCATGCCACGCTATGTAGGGGTTCTGTTATTGATCTTATGGGATATTATTAGTACTCTATGTGGTATATAAGTGTATGTAAAGATCGTCAGAATCCAATTCTGAACACTTTGATTTTTCCCGGAAATCCACTAGATACGGAGAGAATTGAGTATAAGGTAACAGGATAAAAAGGATTTAAATTAAAGGATTATAAGAGAGGATCATAAAAGGAATACAATATATTGAGAAAGGTTAAGGGAACCTAAGTAATAAGATCCCGGGTATGATCCCTCAAACGATAAACGAGAACGAAAGATAAGCGAACCGTAAAACAAATAAGTGACCAAGAGACAAGCTTGTACAAGAAGCCAGGGATTGTGACATCATCAAACCACAAGGTGTGGACAAGTGGGAGCATTATGACATGTGCAAGGTGACATAGGCATGACAAGAAAGGAAGGAGATGTGGTGAATTTTTAACCACACAAAATCAAGGGCAACTAGGTAATTTACTAAATCAAACACAAAAACCAAGCCAACCAAGCCAAGCAAAATCATTTTCATCAAAAATCAAAAAGAAACCAAGGCATGGTTCATCATGCTCTCGGCTTTTACTATTGCAAATGGGCAAAAATTTCAAAAATTCAAGATCCAAGCTTCCTAAATTGGTGAGTAAATTCCCTAATCATCTTCATGCTTAGTTAGGGCTATATCATGAGTTTAAGCCATTAATTCCTTCTCAATCTTCTTCATTTAATTAAAGAAGAAGACTATGAATAGTGTTTTCAAGTTTTTAACTTGAAGTTTTTCTTGTTTTTTCTTGAAGATCCAAGCTTTCCTAAGACTTCTCAAAGCTTCTTAAGGCTTCCTAGCTCCTCCCACCACTTCAAGGAAGGTATACCATCTCCAAACCCTAGATCCCTATGTATTATAAGATGATTTTAATTAGTAGGATGATATTGTAGCTTGTTGTTGTGATTTAGAGTTTGGGATTTGGAACGGTAGTGAAATGGAATGGTAAATGTTGTGGTTTTGATTAAAAGAACTTAAGTATGATTAAAGTTAAGCTTAGGCATAAGTATGAATGATTAAATTGAATTGGTTGGGGTTGTTATGATGTGATGAGCATTGATGTTGGTTGTATGTTGGATTTGAGGTTGGTTTGTGGTTGGTTTTGAATGGCTTAAAATTGGGAAATCGCGTAAACATAGCCGTCGTAACGTCCGATTTTCTTTGGACTGTTTTTGTGCATAGCATTAGGACCCGAGAACCCCCTGCTAGATTATGACCATTGCCATTTTTAGATAGCTCATGTTATGAGCTTCGTTTTGATATGTAGTTCGTTCGATTCCGATGCACGGTTTAGGAGAAACGACCGTTTCAATTAACGGCGTTTCGCGAACGAAACTTTTTCCCTCGCCTTACTTCGAAACATAGGTTAAAGACCAAAAAGGGTTAATTAATGTATGAAACATTTATGGTAAGTGTGTTAGGCAGTTGGTAAGACACTCGCGAAGGAATCGCTTTAAAACTCGTAAAGGTTAAATTATTAAAAATGGTGGAGCCGAGGATACCCGAGTGACTTAAGCAAATCAGTGAGCGCAAAACAAGCGTTAGAGTCTAAGTTAGTTAAAGTATAGATTTACAAGTGATTTTGGTTTAATTCCAACTTACTTGTTGTTTATAGGTTACCAGACTCGTCCCGAGCCTTTTATCACCCCAAGTCGCTCAGGCAAGTATTCTATCCGTTATACTGTTGTTGTGATGTATACATTTGTATATGCATGATCTTGCGATAAATGCATATTGGTTAATTAGCAAATGTTGCGATATATTGAAGCATGCTGATATGGTATATATATGCATGCCTGTCTCATATTCTTGAGTTATATATCTGTTGGTTCAGTTGATAATACCTATGCTAGAGGATAGCGGTAACTTGCATATACCCTTAGTATAGGGACCCAAAGGTGAAAATATTTTCTAAAACCGGGAGTCGAGGATCCCGAGTAGATTTTGTATATATGGATATGGATATATATATATATATATTTATATATATATATATATGGTTATAGTTTTCCAAACTATTAATCGAATAAGGTTTATTCGATAACTTTAACTTTATTTTATTATTGAATATTATTTCGAATATAATTCGAAGGCGTATGACTCCTTTTATTTATTTATTTGAATATTATTTGAATATTCATTCGAGGACTTATGACTCCTTTTATTTTATTAATGAATATTATTTTGAATATTCATTCGAGGGCTTATGACCCTTTTATTTATTTATCTGAATATTATTTGAATATTCATTCGAGGGCTTATGACTCAGTTTATATTATTTATTGAATATTTTTGAATATTCATTTGAGGATCTATGACTCCGATTATTTGCTGAGATATATTCTTTATTTTATTAAAGAATAAGGTGTAAATAATCAAACTTATTTTCGATTATTCAAATAAAGATAGTACTTTTATATAAGTATATCTTTGGTTATTTAATATCCATTTCAAGTATAAGTTTTAATACTTCTACTTCGATTATTTTTATAAGGATTATCTTTATGAGAATATTATTTAAATAATAATATTCAGGCATTTTTCTAAATATACTGGGGACTGATTTACTTCATTAAATCAACTTTACTCCAAACACTCTTTAAAGTGTTTTCGAGTCTTCAAAATGATTTTTAAAAGTTAGAGCGGATCCCAAAACTCATTTTTATATTTAAGATCTTCCTTTTTAAGGGGATTTAAATACTCGCTCAAAACCTGGGGAATCCGGCTCTGTAGTGTATTTTATATTCGCAACAAGGTTGCTGTTTTGATAAATGAATTGATTACTTACCCAATATTCGGGAAGTAAAATTCTTGGAACAAGTTAATCCATTAACAGGCATCGCCTGGGAAATATCGGTGAGTTTTCCTTTCCAACTAGATACGACTTCTTGGTGAAGCCGTATTAACAAGTTTCTACTTGGGGAAAGGGGGAACGAGCTTTACGTTTCAGAGTCATGGATTTCATCTGAACTAGGAGTGGCATAAGTGGCCGAGTAGCACCGGCCCAGCCTTATTATATTGGCCCAAATGGCCTGGAAGTTCCGCTAAGGCGGTCCATTCCTTAGGAGTTCAGTGTTCGGTTGACAAGTAAATCCGACAGGTTCTCCTCTACATGTAAAAAATGGTGGGGTTGCACTACTACGACTGATCATCGTAAGTGGTCTTCCTGGCGCGGCAAACTCCCGTAATGAGTTCATCATCCAATTGGATATTTCTGCAACACTACCCAGAGCATTTCGATAGAAAGGCTACGGTTGGGCGATTGTTGAGTGTTGGCAGGGTCAAGTTTTCAAAATGATGTTTGCATCAAATGAAGTATCTCGTAACTTCATTTTATTTTGATGATATTTTAAAGATTTAATCTATTCAAATCTTGTCTTGTAGTCTCATCTATGTGATGAACTGTTGAAAGCTCATTATACTAGCTTCATAAATGATATAAGTATAGTGAAGTATTTGGTAACTTCATCCCTTGTTTCTACTTATATCTAGTAAGTAATTATCTTACTCGTGATAAAAGATTCTAGTAAGTATCCATTTAGATACTTATATTATTGTTATCACTACATATTATCTTGTGAGCTGTAAGGCTCACTCTTGCTTTATTTCTTCATCACACAACAACAGTTAGGAAAGATGGCCAGACTCCAGCAGACCCAGCGCAAGCGCGTGGGAAGCATCCCGCGTCTTCCCGATGATGTTGTGGCTGCTATAGCTGCAGAGGTAGATCTATTGGTAGATCAGGCATTCTATTTTTGAGAATCAAATTATGTATAATTATAACTTGTGGCAGATAATGGCAATTAACTGTAAATTTATCAAGTAATCATTTTGGGTTGTAATAACTTTTAAATTGTGGATTCAAAGACTTGTACTTATTTAAATTTCATCTCTGAGACTATAACGGGTTGTGGTGTGTGTTAGTGTGGGGTCACAACATAAGGTTATTATTATTACTTAAGTGAAGTGATATTGTGGAAAGAAAGACCGTGACGACCCGGATCCCCGACCCCGGATCTGGGGGTGTTACAGAAATGGTATCAGAGCTAAGCGTTATAAACCTCAGAGATGATGGGACGTTAAGATAATAAGTTCACTAAGATAATAAGAACTCTTGCCAAGTTCATAGTCGGACTACCTAACGTAGTACTGACAGTTAAAACCCTTATGGGAACCCTTATAAATGTAGCGATAGAAGCGTAGTTCGTTATCGTATAGAGTAGCGGGACTCCGAACCCTGAGGTTGAGGAGCAACAACGCGATGATGTTTTATTACTAATTAGAGATCGGAATGTGGATCCGATAGAGTGTCCTAATGCAGGACCGGATGATGTTGATATTGAGGATGTAGCGGTTGAGGATGTTGTCCTAGAAGGGATAGTTGCTGAGAAGGATCCAATGGAGGATCCTGACAAGAATGAATAAAGGACCACTGATGAATTGATGACCATGGTTAGGTCGACTACCAGAGGTAGGATTGGTCGGTCACTACCAGAGGTTCGTTCAAGTTTGTAAAGACAGTAGCCCCTTTAACGCGGCTTACTCATAAGACTGAGAAGTTCGAATAGGCAGAAAAATGCGAGAACAGCTTTTAAGAACTGAAGCAAAGGTTGGTGACGGCCCCTATGTTGGCGTTGCCGGAGGGAAAAAGGAGATTTTGTGATTTGTAAGTGACGCTTCGCATAAGGAATTAGGGTGCTTCTTATATAGCACAGCAAGATAATCGCGTCTGCGTCAAGACAATTAAGGGAATTTAAAATTCGATATCCCCACCCATGAGCTTGGGCTCGTGGCAATAGTTTTGCCCTAAAGATTTGAGGCACTACTTGTATGGAGAGAAGTGTGAGATTCACAAACCATAGGAGCTCTAGTACATTCTTACGTAGAAAGAGCTCAACATACGCCAGAGGAGGCGGTTAGAGCTAATCAAGAATTATGATTGGGAGATTCTTTATCCTTCGGGGAAAGCCAATATGGTGGCTGATGCCCTTAGTAAAAAGGAGAGACTCAAGATGATAATGTCTTTTGGAGAGTTTATAAGAGATTTTGAGAAAATGGAAATAGTAGTGAAGGTAACCGGGGCCAGTACCGAAAAGCTGTTTGAGATAGCAATACAACCCGAATTATTGGAAAAGAACATATTGTGCCAGTAAAAGTGATGAATGAAGGCAGAGAGCCAACAAATAGATATGAGATTAATACCGAGAGAGATGATAAGGGAATAATGAGGTATTCCTATAGAATTTGGGTTCCAAATGTTTAAGAGCTTAAAGATGAAATCTTAGATGAAAGCTAGTTTGAGGAATAAGAGTTAGAGCAAACCCTGAACGTGATAGTCAGGGAGGTTGCCACCAAGACAAAAGGAACCCATAACATGATGAAGTGGAAAATGAGGATTAATATTATGTAAGATGACCCCAATTATGGGGAGTAGGAAGAAATATTTAGACTGAGGAATCAAAAGTCGAGTAAGGAAAGGAGACCCGAGATGGTACCCCTATACGGCAATTCATGGACCTGTTTAAAGAGAACTTAGACTATTATCCCCAACCACCACCCTGAGGAGACAGTGCGATGGGAAATTCTTTCATGACCTTTAAGTCGCTAAGCTCTCAGAGTTCCAAGGAACAAGCTGACCCAGTCGAGGCAAGAGCCTGGCTAAAGGAAATAGATGAATCATTTGAGACTCTAAATGATTGACGAACCACAAAAGACTGTTTTGTCACTTACCCTCCTAAGAGAGAGACCACCCGCTGGTGAAAGGCCAAGGAAGACACGGAGCAAGAGATTATAATAAACTGATTTAAGTTCAGTCAATTGTTTTCAGGAAAGTACTTCCCAAGGTTATGGAGATAGTGTAAAAGCTTAAGAGCCAGAACAAAGGCAGACGAGTATGATGAATTATGAATCTAAGTTGTAAAAGTTATCAAGATTCGTTCTGAAGACACGAATCCAGAATGACGGGATGTTTGAAATCAATGCTTATGTTGTGTTGGTTCATGAAATAACGATAAGAGAAAGGAATATAAAGGCAAGAGAGTTTGAGGAATGATAAGGGAGTTGGGTATGAGGAAACCCTAAAGACTCGTAGAAATAGAAATAGAAAAGTATATAATCGTTCGGATGAGAGTGATTCACCATGAGTTAAATTGATGGTTGAAGGTATAAGAGATACATATATTTTATCCCCTGTAAGTTGGGAAGATTCGAGGAAACCTTGAGATAATTCGAAGGATAAATAATGAGACGCGGATAGACCGAGGAGACAAGAAAGTAAGAAATTAAGAAAATTGGATGAAGGAAGTGACCTTCAAGAAGGTAAAGTGTAAGACCGGTGGCATGATACCCAGAAAGGGAGACGCCAGATATGAAAGATATCCCAACATTGAGATGACTGTTGAGATAAACAACAAAAGTAAATAAGGAATTATTAAGAAGAAGTTCACGTTGAACATGACCAATATCTTCCAGAACATCCATGTTATCATTACCAAATCAGGAAAGAAAAGCAGATGACCATTGTTATCTTTTGGAGGCCATATGGATTGACCTCAATTTGAATAAGGATGTTATTATGAAGTTAGGTATAGACTATCGAGGTGGGAATGATGAATAAGATAATCTATCAAGGATATATGACTTGATTTATCCATGGAAGGATGCAGGTACCTTTTAAAGGTGGAATTAAGGATAGAACATTGGTAACTTAAAATGAATCCTAGGGGAATGCATACAGGTTGGCATTTCACCCTTAATAGGGATAGTATGAGTTTTGACAGTATGAATTGGAAAATATTAAGGTAATGATGACCTTTAAGTATCAGTGGAGAAAATTTTTCAGAAACATATAGATAATGGTTCTAGTATTAGTAAAGGGTATGTTGATATGCCCTGTATCTAGGGAATACAGGAGGAACGAATCAAGGATAACCTTAGAGGTTTTACAAGGAGAAAGGTAATATTCAAAATTCTCAAGAATAGAAATGTTGATAAAGGAAATATGACGTAATTATAATGTTGCCAAGTGGGGCACGTGTTAAACCACGAGAAAGTATGGATCGAACCAGTAAAGGTCGAAATTGTTCAGGGCAATTAGGACCTAAGATAAAAGATGCTCTAAGTATGATTGAGAGTCAGTCATGACAAGTGATTAGCCTCTAAAGACTGAGGCAATAACTTATGGAAAAATGGTGATATTTTTTTCCCATCTGATTTTAAGGAAAACATCTTCACTCAAGCAGTGATCGGAAATAAGGTAGAAAATTTATTTGGAGGTGATTAAAATGACATCGACTGTAAGGAAATTTTACTATCAGGAAAGGCCAAAGAGGTGGCCGACACTTTAAAGGTAAGAGGATAATTATAGGCGCTTGTGCCAAAGGAATGCAGTGATGATGGTTACAGCTATGAAGGTTGTATTATGGTTTGGAAGATTGACATTCCTTCTGATGACTGTGCAATACCCAACCGTAATAGTAGTTGGTAAAGGTTTAATTCGTGTAATCGCCATGAGCGGGCTATCTATTTTAGAAGGTCCTATCTTGAGAATAATCCAGGACCATGTTTCAAAAAGGACTAGATGAACCCTTGAGTTAATTCTTCTATTTAGGGCGTATGATTAAGAATGGTATTAACCTGCTATCGTTGCTTTGATTGAAACTCTTCTGCACTTTTATCTGCTTCATGTCATGAAGGTACGTCAGAGTTTGGAGTGTTCTTCATGAATTGCGATTGATGGTTATTATGTTACCTCCTTAGAAGAATTCGATACGATATGTATGGACTCCGTATAGTTAGCTATTAAGACTTCAAGGAAAATGAATGACTATAGTAGGTCAGTGGTGGACCATAGTAAGGCAGCAATGATTCTGCGAGTAATGAGCTGATTACAACCGTGAGAGTTGTATTGGAATGGTTGTTGAGATTGAGTATCACTAATCGGGTCGTGGTAGTGTATAAGTTATCATTGATAGACTAATTAAGTAGAGTGTCTACCTATTGAATATTTATTCTTTCTTATCAATAGAGAGTCGTATTATTATACGAGGAAGGTTGCGGTGCAAGCATAGAATTCAAGTAACGATGATGTCTAGAATGAGATCCCAGATTCGATTTTCGATGTCGAGGGAGTTTCAAAGGTAATTGTGTATAAGCTCGAGGAAGGGCATGGGTCCATAGAATGATGGACGGGATAGCGAAAATATTTAGGCACGTGAAATGCGATGCTATAATACTTGATGTTGATATAAATACATATATGTTTTGTTCTTCTATGACAAACCTCTATAGTTCAGAGGTAGATCCCAAGCCAGATATTTTATGGCAATAAAATTTTTTTTATGAATATACAATTCTCTTCAATTCGTTCTTTTCTCTTCTTTTCATTTCATGTAAGCTGAGAAGAACAACCCTTCTAGAAGGGGAGGTATTGCCGAATGACTATCTATCTGTGTGATAGAAGCCTAGTAGGATACCAGCTATTGTTTAATTGCTTGTCAAGTACTAAAGGCTGGCCACCTTCTGTACTAACTATGCGATATAACAAGTGTTCATGATCATAGTGATCTCTCAACAAATTCCTTTACTTCTATTTGATTGATCAAATTTTGGAAAATAGAAACAACTGAAAAAGGAGTAATAAAATTGTGACAGTATTCGGGATGGGAACACATTCGTGATACTAAGGTTGACGTGGTTATTAAAAGGTTAAAGAACGCTAACGAGCAAAAGTATAACCAGTATAATATTAGAAACGGAAGGTGATAGCGATTACGAACTGGAAAAGAATGGGTATTGAGAAGCAAAAGCTATAATGATTAGAAGCTATGATGAGAGTCTGTGTAATAGACTTGAAAGAATTTGGAATGATCACTTAACGCGGATTAAGCTATCTTACAACAATAGATCATATGTCATTATCGAGATGTCGCCTTATGAGATCCTTGAGGAAAGACAATGCCAATCTCCCTTATGTTAGGATGAAGTTGTAGAGCGCAAGATGCTCAGACCAGTAGTGGTCCAAAGGACCAAGGATATAATAGATCTAATCAGAGGATGGCTGGTAGTAGCCCAAGATGGACATGATAAGTATGTTGATTTGACACGAAAGGATAAAGAGTACGAAATAGGGGACCTAGTAATGTTATAGGTATCCCTTGGAAAGGATTGATGAGATTCGGAAAGAAAGGAAAGCTAAGTCTACAATTTGTTGGACCTTTGGATATATTAAGACGTTTGGGAAGTTAGCATATGAGCTAGCCCTAACCCCGAACATGTAGCAGGTCGTAACGTGTTCCACGTATTAATGTTAAGGAAGTGTAATTCAGATTCCAGACAAATAGGGGCATATGAGCGCATAGACATGCAACCAGACGTAACCTATATGGAGCAACCAGGAAGGGTTATAGAGTGAAAAGGAACGAGTGCTTAGGAGAAGGGTTATCAAACTAGTAAGAGTTTGATGGTAAAACCACAATGTGGGAAAATTGACTTGAGAGTTAGAAAGTGCAATACTAAGAAAGTATCCCTATTTATTTCTATCTGATTCCGGGACGGAATCCTTTTAAGGAGGGGAGACTGTAATAACCCCAGTTTTTGGAAATTTTTTTGAAACCCTTATGAATAGTGTTTTTGCTGAATGAGAAAACTGTTCATGCCACGCTATGTAGGGGTTCTGTTATTGATCTTATGGGATATTATTAGTACTCTATGTGGTATATAAGTGTATGTAAAGATCGTCAGAATCCAATTCTGAACACTTTGATTTTTCCCGGAAATCCACTAGATACGGAGAGAATTGAGTATAAGGTAACAGGATAAAAAGGATTTAAATTAAAGGATTATAAGAGAGGATCATAAAAGGAATACAATATATTGAGAAAGGTTAAGGGAACCTAAGTAATAAGATCCCGGGTATGATCCCTCAAACGATAAACGAGAACGAAAGATAAGCGAACCATAAAACAAATAAGTGACCAAGAGACAAGCTTGTACAAGAAGCCAGGGATTGTGACATCATCAAACCACAAGGTGTGGACAAGTGGGAGCATTATGACATGTGCAAGGTGACATAGGCATGACAAGAAAGGAAGGAGATGTGGTGACTTTTTAACCACACAAAATCAAGGGCAACTAGGTAATTTACTAAATCAAACACAAAAACCAAGCCAACCAAGCCAAGCAAAATCATTTTCATCAAAAATCAAAAAGAAACCAAGGCATGGTTCATCATGCTCTCGGCTTTTACTATTGCAAATGGGCAAAAATTTCAAAAATTCAAGATCCAAGCTTCCTAAATTGGTGAGTAAATTCCCTAATCATCTTCATGCTTAGTTAGGGCTATATCATGAGTTTAAGCCATTAATTCCTTCTCAATCTTCTTCATTTAATCAAAGAAGAAGACTATGAATAGTGTTTTCAAGTTTTTAACTTGAAGTTTTTCTTGTTTTTCTTGAAGATCCAAGCTTTCCTAAGACTTTTCAAAGCTTCTTAAGGCTTCCTAGCTCCTCCCACCACTTCAAGGAAGGTATACCATCTCCAAACCCTAGATCCCTATGTATTATAAGATGATTTTAATTAGTAGGATGATATTGTAGCTTGTTGTTGTGATTTAGAGTTTGGGATTTGGAACGGTAGTGAAATGGAATGGTAAATGTTGTGGTTTTGATTAAAAGAACTTAAGTATGATTAAAGTTAAGCTTAGGCATAAGTATGAATGATTAAATTGAATTGGTTGGGGTTGTTATGATGTGATAAGGATGGATGTTGGTTGTATGTTGGATTTGAGGTTGGTTTGTGGTTGGTTTTGAATGGCTTAAAATTGGGAAATCGCGTAAACATAGCCGTCGTAACGTCCGATTTTCTTTGGACTGTTTTTGTGCATAGCATTAGGACCCGAGAACCCCCTGCTAGATTATGACCACTGCCATGTTTAGATATCTCATGTTACGAGCTTCGTTTTGATATGTAGTTCGTTCGATTCCGATGCACGGTTTAGGAGAAACGACCGTTTCAAGTAACGGCGTTTCGCGAACGAAACTTTTTCCCTCGCCTTACTTCGAAACATAGGTTAAAGACCAAAAAGGGTTAATTAATGTATGAAACATTTATGGTAAGTGTGTTAGGCAGTTGGTAAGACACTCGCGAAGGAATCGCTTTAAAACTCGTAAAGGTTAAATTATTAAAAATGGTGGAGCCGAGGATACCCGAGTGACTTAAGCAAATCAGTGAGCGCAAAACAAGCGTTAGAGTCTAAGTTAGTTAAAGTATAGATTTACAAGTGATTTTGGTTTAATTCCAACTTACTTGTTGTTTATAGGTTACCAGACTCGTCCCGAGCCTTTTATCACCCCAAGTCGCTCAGGCAAGTATTCTATCCGTTATACTGTTGTTGTGATGTATACATTTGTATATGCATGATTTTGCGATAAATGCATATTGGTTAATTAGCAAATGTTGCGATATATTGAAGCATGCTGATATGGTATATATATATGCATGCCTGTCTCATATTCTTGAGTTATATATCTGTTGGTTCAGTTGATAATACCTATGCTAGAGGATAGCGGTAACTTGCATATACCCTTAGTATAGGGACCCAAAGGTGAAAATATTTTCTAAAACCGGGAGTCGAGGATCCCGAGTAGATTTTGTATATATGGATATGGATATATATATATATATATATTTATATATATATATATATGGTTATAGTTTTCCAAACTATTAATCGAATAAGGTTTATTCGATAACTTTAACTTTATTTTATTATTGAATATTATTTCGAATATAATTCGAAGGCGTATGACTCCTTTTATTTATTTATTTGAATATTATTTGAATATTCATTCGAGGACTTATGACTCTTTTTATTTTATTAATGAATATTATTTTGAATATTCATTCGAGGGCTTATGACCCTTTTATTTATTTATCTGAATATTATTTGAATATTCATTCGAGGGCTTATGACTCAGTTTATATTATTTATTGAATATTTTTGAATATTCATTTGAGGATCTATGACTCCGATTATTTGCTGAGATATATTCTTTATTTTATTAAAGAATAAGGTGTAAATAATCAAACTTATTTTCGATTATTCAAATAAAGATAGTACTTTTATATAAGTATATCTTTGGTTATTTAATATCCATTTCAAGTATAAGTTTTAATACTTCTACTTCGATTATTTTTATAAGGATTATCTTTATGAGAATATTATTTAAATAATAATATTCAGGCATTTTTCTAAATATACTGGGGACTGATTTACTTCATTAAATCAGCTTTACTCCAAACACTCTTTAAAGTGTTTTCGAGTCTTCAAAATGATTTTTAAAAGTTAGAGCGGATCCCAAAACTCATTTTTATATTTAAGATCTTCCTTTTTAAGGGGATTTAAATACTCGCTCAAAACCTGGGGAATCCGGCTCTGTGGTGTATTTTATATTCGCAACAAGGTTGCTGTTTTGATAAATGAATTGATTACTTACCCAATATTCGGGAAGTAAAATTCTTGGAACAAGTTAATCCATTAACAGGCATCGCCTGGGAAATATCGGTGAGTTTTCCTTTCCAACTAGATACGACTTCTTGGTGAAGCCGTATCAACAAGTTTCTACTTGGGGAAAGGGGGAACGAGCTTTACGTTTCAGAGTCATGGATTTCATCTGAACTAGGAGTGGCATAAGTGGCCGAGTAGCGCCGGCCCAGCCTTATTATATTGGCCCAAATGGCCTGGAAGTTCCGCTGAGGCGGTCCATTCCTTAGGAGTTCAGTGTTCGGTTGACAAGTAAATCCGACAGGTTCTCCTCTACATGTAGAAAATGGTGGGGTTGCACTACTACGACTGATCATCGTAAGTGGTCTTCCTGGCGCGGCAAACTCCCGTAATGAGTTCATCATCCAATTGGATATTTCTGCAACACTACCCAGAGCATTTCGATAGAAAGGCTACGGTTGGGCGATTGTTGAGTGTTGGCAGGGTCAAGTTTTCAAAATGATGTTTGCATCAAATGAAGTATCTCGTAACTTCATTTTATTTTGATGATATTTTAAAGATTTAATCTATTCAAATCTTGTCTTGTAGTCTCATCTATGTGATGAACTGTTGAAAGCTCATTATACTAGATTCATAAATGATATAAGTATAGTGAAGTATTTGGTAACTTCATCCCTTGTTTCTACTTATATCTAGTAAGTAATTATCTTACTCGTGATAAAAGATTCTAGTAAGTATCCATTTAGATACTTATATTATTGTTATCACTACATATTATCTTGCGAGCTGTAAGGCTCACTCTTGCTTTATTTCTTCATCACACAACAACAGTTAGGAATGATGGCCAGACTCCAGCAGACCCAGCGCAAGCGCGTGGGAAGCATCCCGCGTCTTCCCGATGATGTTGTGGCTGCTATAGCTGCAGAGGTAGATCTATTGGTAGATCAGGCATTCTATTTTTGAGAATCAAATTATGTATAATTATAACTTGTGGCAGATAATGGCAATTAACTGTAAATTTATCAAGTAATCATTTTGGGTTGTAATAACTTTTAAATTGTGGATTCAAAGACTTGTACTTATTTAAATTTCATCTCTGAGACTATAACGGGTTGTGGTGTGTGTTAGTGTGGGGTCACAGCATAAGGTTATTATTATTAATTGAGTGAAGTGATATTGTGGAAAGAAAGACCGTGACGACCCGGATCCCCGACCCCGGATCTGGGGGTGTTACATAGCCCAACGCGGGCGCGCCGTCCTTCTGGAAAAACTTCTGATTTCGCTTCTCTTTAATTGCTGGTTCCTGACGGTCTTTGCACAAGCGATCTTTATGACAACTTCCTAACACCATTTTAGCATCAAAATAATGCTAAATCCCCTGGATCCCTGTAATACGCCCGAAATACAAAAACACTACAAAAACACATCAAATATAAAAATAACTTGAGTACAAAACATAAATTCAAGCCTTTGCAGATCATTCTAAGTGGACATAAATGCCACTTAACAGCTGCTTCCCTAAGGAGACATTCCACCTTTGTCATAACTCATCAACTGAGTCCCTACTCATCCTTGTTTGTCAAGCTTCTTGTTCTGTTGTAGCAAAATTCCAGATAGTTATTTGTTACATATATCTTATCAGAACTGTAACTATCAAATCTTGTTTCTGTCCGAATCTCAGTCTTGTAACAACCTCTTCAACTAAATCTTTAAGAGTCTCTGCTTCAAAATAGATAGGCTTGATCCTTGGATATAGCTTCTGTATTCTAAGTGAATATGATGCAACTAAACTTTCTTGATATGTAAAACACTGCCCTGACGTCCAGTCCCTCAAGTATTTATACCTGAGTTTCCTCTTATTCAGCTATCAGTAACTCTTATATTTTGTCTCGAGGTATCAACTTTAATGCATGTAACTGAGATGTTCGTATGTCCCCACTATTCTCTCTGACCTCCTCGATTCCTTTATTTATGATCTCTATGATTCCCGGATAAATGTAGCATTGGTACAAACCACTGTGTGACTGTATAATCTGGAATCTTTAGAGTTGTCTTAAAATATTCGAGAAAAATTGTACCCGTAGAAATTTCATTCATTTCCCGCATCTGAAAATCCAGTGATATCCTATGGAGCAAGCCTTTGAGGAAATTCCACAATTTTCTTTTGTAGGTCTTGAAATCAGCTTCATTGAATTTTCTGTCTGAATAGCACATGGTCTTCGTTTTCTTCGAAAGATTAAAATCATCTTTAAAAACCCGGAGGAATCCTGAGTCTACCAATTCTTTCAGTACCCTTGATTTAATATTTAAGAGAAATTTAAATTTCCAAATTTTTTAATTTTCTTAGAAAATAAATTAATCAAAAAATTAATATTTACAAAAAAATTATTTTTCCATAATTTCAAATTTTCTTAAAAATTAAATAAAACATAAATTGTTATCTAAGAAAAATTTAAATTTAAGAATTTTAAATTTTCTAAAAAAATAACGGTATTGATTTCCGAATATGTAATAAATCAAAAATAAAAAAATTGGACTCCTTACTAGCGACTAGTTGCCAAGACTTGCCATATAAAAAAATTGAGTTGCATCCCTTGATGTTGTCCCAATTGTCGCAAATAATTTTTTTTACTTAGTCTCTAGCACAGTTAATTGCGATCTGTATTGCGGAAGAGAGAACACTTACAATTTACCGTGTGTTATGCTGCTAGTCTGGTCGCAAGAAACTTACTTGCGACTTACAAGAGATATAGGTGCCATAAAATAGACGTGCGTGAAACACACTGCTGGTCTATTTTTCTTTCTGCTAAAACCTGCGCGTGTGGTTAGCCGCATGCTTTGTTTTTTTTTTGATTTCATATAACTCTCCCGTATATATAACCAAATGAAAGAAACTTAGGCTTCCAAAACGTGTATCTGTACACCTTTTCTTTTGTTCAATGCAAGTATATAACTTCCCAACCAACAAAAATGGCAGCAACAATCTGAGCTTCTGAAACTGGCAGCCAAAAAATGAACCGAAAAAGAATTAAATTAGAAACTTTTATTTACTAAAATTTAAGTAGTAAATTAATTTAGTTAAATTTATAAAATAAATTTTCTAAATCAAATTTACAAAATAAATTTATGTAAATGAAAAATTAATAAAATATATTCATATAAGGATCCTGATTTGTGTATCAATCAGTCAGCTCTGATACCGATTGTTAGGTCCCGAAGTATCGTAGAAGGGGGTTGAATATCATACTTACTAAATAAAATTATTTTTTGAATCTTTTGCGGATATAAAATTTAGTGTTCGGTTAGTGGTTTCGTGTTCTTGAGGTGAATAGTGTTTGAAACAATAAAATGAGGAACACAAGATATTCGGCAAAATATATATTCGTATATAAATCCGCTAGAGGTGTTGCTACACTCCGGTAAAAAATTTAACCGGCTACAATCTAAGAACAACAAATTTCCTAGCTACTACAAAGATCAACAAATTAAATCCTATACCATGATCTAGCTTTTGTTTCTCCGGTGAGAAGTTAAACGGATATTCAAGGTGCTTGAACTTCTCTACAAATCTTTGCTTCTTATTTTATCAGCTCTCTTTGTTGGAGAAGAAGATAAACAAAACAACTGAAATTTCTAAGCTGATCTGATGCTTAAGTGTAGACTTATATCAATTCAAAATATGTGGCTAAAAATGAACCACATAAATTAATTGATTGTACAATAAAATTGTGGCTGAGGAGTTACTTGCGACCATGGACTTCTTCTCTTTACTTGCGACTAGAGGGTATTAGCACTTAGTTTTTATTCCTTTAAAAACTTACTTACGACCACATCGGAGGAAGCTTGTTACCTTAGTTTTTATTCAAGCCTTATGTTACTTGCGATCAGGGAGTAGTGCTAGTACTGCTTTTACTTAGAAAATATATGCAAGTACTAACTTACTTACGACCCATACTATAAGTACCATACTTGTACTTAACCAACAACAAACACCCCTATTTGCTTTCCTTTTTTTTCCTTTTTTCCTTTTTTCTTTTTGTTTTTTGTTTTTTGTATTTTTTTTGTTTTCTTTTTCTTTTTCTTTCTATTTTTTTTCTTCCTTTTTTTTTCTTTTTCTTTCTTTTTTCTTCTCTTTTTCTTTTTATTTAAGTTTAAATTGTAACTAAATTAATTTATAAAATAAACTTAAATATAACTTATATAAATAAACTAATTGAGATTTATAAAATAAACTTATTAAAAGTTTATAACATAAATTATTTTAAGTTTATTAAATAAATTATATTAAAGTCTATTAAATAAATATATTTAAGTTAACAATTAAACTTTGAACTTGGCCAATCCCTCGAGCTGTTTAGCTGTATACCCCGCACACCTCTTTTCGTACTTTAACAGATTAACGTTCAATTCAAGTACGTTCCTCAACTTAACAATTCTTTTATAAATAATATATATATTCTTCTTCACTAGCTGTTGACGCCTAGTGCAACTGGTCTGGTTCACAGACGACTAACTTCGATTCAGGTCTTCGCATTATAGCCTTGATTATATTGTTCAGCTTGAAACAACTTTATCGCTTCGGACACTGACTGTCAATAAACAATTTTACTTTCATTGGAATCCTTTCTGGTACTTTAGACAACGTCTTCATTGCTACTACAATCTTGAATACTTCATTCACTATTCTTCACTGATGTTTGAACATATAAGTGAACTCCTATCGGTGAGTATAACTTCAAGACTGCAACTTTCTTCTTTAACCTCTGTCTTTTACCCTGTCTTCATTACTTCAGGTTCCTATACTTCAAACACTGTCTATCTTCAATCAATGCTAATACACTGAAATCTTCCGATGGCATTATACACTGACTCTTCATCATTTCTGAAACCCTGAAAGTCTTTAAACTTTATTCTTCACTGAGGCATTATCATATTAATGAAATTCTTTCAGTGACCTGTAAACAGACTTCAAGAATTCTTAAAATCTTTTGATTCTTTGTATTTTCCTTATCTTTATTTCTTCTGATTTCTTGTGTAGTCGTAGTATTATTAACTTGTCATGTCCTCGTGTTGAGTTATCATGTAACTATTCATATGGCTATGTGATAAGTGGCATTTTATACCACTTAGAACGTCTTAAAATGGCTTAAATTGGTGTCTTGAAATCAAGTATTTTGTGTATTTGATGCGTTTTTCTAGTGTTTATTCATTTCAGGGTATTAGTTGCATTTCAGAGGAGGAATCATCAAGAATAAGCCTTGGCATGTGTTCACCATTGCGAGAGGAAAAGAACGGGCAGATTACGGCGAAGAAACGGAGCAAACCTGGAATTTTTCCAGTAGGGTCCTGCGCGCCCGCGCAGCAATGCTGAGCGGCCGCGCAGCAGCCTTGCGCGCCCGCGCAGAAATGCTGAGCGGCCGCGCAGGGTCGGGGAAAAAGATGAATTATTTTAGACTTCTACTTCTGTTTGGCTTCCAACTTCTATGTAATCTGAGTTTTATGGGACTATTATATAAGTAGATTTGAGACGTTTTCATAGAGAATAAGAAGGAGATTGTGTTTTAGATTGTGTTTTGCACAAGAAGCGAAGGAGATAAGGAAGAAGACCGATTTAGCACACTGCAGCGAAGAGGAAGCATATATTCTTGTGATTCTTGTTTCGTTGTAACGTTGGATGCTAGTTTTCTTGCTTTGACTTATTTACTCTTGTGACGTACTCTGTTTTAATATAATTAGTTAGTTATTATTTTCTTGTGTTGTTTATCATGATTTCATATGAACCCATGATGGCGATAAGTTCTATTATGAGCTAATCGTGATCATGGGGTTGCAACGGATTTATTATGGAATTCTTTAGTTAATTGTTTAATACTGTAGTGTGTGATGATTGCATGATATCTAGTATTGGTTGTGCGTATTCGTCTTATGTGCGTCGCGAACATATAAGATAGGGTGTTAATCTCTTGTGAAGCGACGGTGGATCTTGAGATTTAGAACTTGCCATGCTAGCATAGGTTCATGTAAGTTGTGTATGATTAGTGGGTAATTCTAACAGTTTTATTTGCCCTATGTAATCAAAAGGGATAACTTGTGCTTAAATCATTGTGTTGTCAATTTCTATAGACATATAGGAACTCAACATAATTGATGACTATTCAACTTCTATCTTAATTGTGGATGCTTGGTAGAATGGTATTAGTACAATGAAAGTTGGCTTTTATCAGTTTCGTGTTATTCGATTAATGTCATCACTGTCACATGCTAAAGGTATTAACAATGGCTATAGAAGAAAGTAATAATGAAGTTGTGATCTCATGAGTGTTTTATTATTGATAAACTGAAGTGTTAGTTAAGTGGTTAGTTAAGTAGTTAATTATAGTTAATATTTAATCAACAATTTTAAGTGTTATTATCTTAACATTGAGAAGTAATCATACATTGGTGAGTGAGTTTAATTAGACAATAACTTAGTCTGAGTCTCTGAGGGAACGAACTAGAAAGTATTCTATATTACTTGCGAACGCGTATACTTGCGTGAATATTAGTGCATGTTTTCGCCCTAACAAGTTTTTGGTGCCGCTGCCGGGGACTCGGCGTATTTGTTTAGTTTATGTACTTACCATCATTGGTCATTAGGACTCAGTGATTAGGACGTAGTAGTTAATTACTCTTTTCGGTTGTGTTTCAGGTACTTTAGCAAGTGTTTATGCAAACTCGTTCTCGTGCTCGCAAGAGGACCTTAGATACAGCTGAGGAGAAAGACGAAGTTCTTGATACTCCGGAGAAGTTAGATTTTGAGGATTCAGATTCAGGAACTGAGCAGAAAGAACCAGTAAACATGGGAGATCGCATTGTTCAAGCTGATCCAGCTCTTATGGATTTTTCTCGGCCTAAAATTGATGACATTCAGTCAAGCATCCTTCATCCGGCTATTCAAGCTAACACCTTTGAAATCAAGCCGGGCACTATTCAGATGGTGCAGAATTCTGTTTCTTTTGGAGGAGCGGCCACTGAAGACCCCAACATGCACATAAGGAATTTTGTCGAGATCTGCAGCACTTTTAAGTATAATGGCGTGACTGATGAGGCTATCAAGTTGAGGCTTTTCCCATTCTCACTGAGGGATAAGGCTAAAGACTGGTTACATTCTGAACCAGCTGGGTCCATCACTACGTGGCAAGATCTTGCGCAAAAGTTTCTGGTGAAGTTTTATCCAATGGAAAAGACTGCTGCTATGAGGAGTGCTCTTACTCAGTTTGCGCAGCAACCTACAGAATCTATGTGCGAGGCTTGGGAACGCTACAAGGAAATGTTGAGAAAATGTCCACATCATGGAATGCCGGATTGGATGGTAATCACTGGTTTTTATAATGGTTTGGGGGCCCAATCTCGGCCCATGCTCGATGCAGCAGCTGGAGGCGCCTTATGGGCTAAAAGCTATACTGAGGCGTATAATCTTATAGAGACAATGGCTGCAAACGAGCATCAAAACCCAACTCAGAGGATGACGTCAGGCAAGGTAGCAGGTATTCTGGAAGTTGATGCAGCCACCGCTATTGCAGCCCAGCTCCAAGCGCTATCAATGAAGGTTGATTCTTTGGCTACGTATGGAGTTAATCAAATAGCTATGGTTTGTGAGCTTTGTGCAGGTTCTCATGCTACGGATCAGTGTTCTCTTGTCAACGAATCTGTTCAGTATGTGAATAATTATCAGCGACAACAGCAGCCTGTGCCAGCGACCTATCATCCTAACAACATAAATCATCCAAATTTCAGCTGGGGGAATAATCAGAATGCTATTCAGCCAACATATCAGCAAGGAGTAAGTAAACAGTTTAACCCACCTGGATTCCAGCAACCACAGCAGTATGCTACAAGGCAATCATATCCTCAATAGGGAAGTGCAGCTGCACCTACTAGTGCTGATTTTGAGGAACTTAAGCTGTTGTGCAAGAGTCAGGCGGTTTCTATCAAGACCTTGGAAAATCAAATCGGTCAATTAGCCAATGCAGTGCTCAATCATCAACCTGGCACTCTTCCCAGTGACACGGAAGTACCAGGCAGGAAGGAAGCTAAAGAGCAAGTCAAGACTATTACCTTAAGGTTTGGAAAAGTAGCTGATGCTGAAAAGGCAAAAGAAGTCGAAGCTGAAGTTAGAGATGAAGAATCTAAGCAAAAGGAGAAAGTGGCGAAACCAAGGGAGACTACTGTTGAACACACTCTGCCTGAGGCTAATACAGGGGAGAAACAGCTCTATCCTCCACCACCTTTTCCTAAGAGATTGCAGTAACAAAAGCTGGATAGACAGTTCGGGAAGTTTCTGGAGGTGTTCAAGAAACTTCACATCAATATACCTTTCGCTGAGGCGCTGGAACAAATGCCTAGTTATGCAAAGTTTATGAAGACTATTCTTTCAAGGAAGGTGAAACTGGATGACCTTGAAACCGTTGCTCTCACGGAAGAATGCAGCGCGGTTCTGTAACAAAAGTTACCACCAAAACTGAAAGATCCAGGAAGCTTCACCATTCCTTGCACCATCGGCAATCTAACTTTTGACAAGTGCCTTTGTGATTTGGGAGCAAGCATTAATCTGATGCCGTTGTCGATCTTTAAAAAGCTGGATCTGCCTGATCCAAAACCCATATACATGTCGCTACAATTGGCGGACCGTTCCATTACTTACCCAAGGGGCATAGTTGAGGATGTGCTCGTCAAGGTGGATAAGTTCTTCTTTCCTGCTGATTTTGTTATTCTGGATTTTGAGGAATGTAAGAAGATTCCCATAATATTGGGGAGGCCTTTCTTGGCTACTGGCCGTACCTTGATAGATGTGCAAAAAGGGGAACTTACTATGCGGGTCCAAGATCAGGATGTGACCTTCAACGTATTCAAGGCAATGAAATTCCCTACAGAAGATGAGGAGTGCTTAAAAGTAGATGTGATTGATTCTGCGGTTACTTCGGAACTCGATCACATGCTAATGTCTGATGCATTGGAAAAGGCCTTAGTGGGGGATTTTGACAGCGATGACGAAGATAACAACGAGCAATTACAATATCTGAACGCTTCTCCATGGAAGCGAAAGCTCGACATACCATTTGAATCTCTTGGTACTTCTGACCTTAAGAATGCTGAAGGGAAGCTCAAACCATCAATAGAGGAAGCACCTACCTTGGAGCTCAAACCATTACCTGAACACTTGAGGTATGCTTTTTTAGGTGATTCATCTACGTTACCTGTTATTATTTCAGCTGACCTTTCAGGTAGTGAGGAAGACAAGCTCTTAAGGATTTTGAGAGAATTCAAATCGGCTATAGGATAGACCATAGCAGACATCAAGGGGATAAGTCCTTCATATTGTATGCATAAAATTCTGTTAGAGGAAGGTAGTAAGCCAACTGTGGAACAGCAGCGAAGACTGAACCCGATCATGAAGGAGATGGTGAAGAAAGAAATTCTGAAATGGCTAGATGCAGGCATCATTTATCCTATTTCCGACAGCTCGTGGGTGAGCCCCGTGCAATGTGTACCTAAGAAAGGAGGTATCACTGTGGTTGCAAATGAAAAGAATGAGCTCATCCCTACTCGAACAGTTACATGATGGAGAGTATGCATGGATTATAGAAAATTGAACAAAGCCACAAGGAAGGATCACTTCCCTCTCCCATTCATTGATCAAATGCTCGACAGATTGGCGGGACATGAGTATTTTTGTCTTCTGGATGGTTATTCCGGGTATAATCAGATTTGTATTGCACCAGAGGATGAGGAAAAGACTACCTTCACTTGTCCATTTGGCACATTTGCTTTTCGAAGAGTTTCGTTTGGGTTATGTGGCGCCCCGGCCACCTTTCAGAGATGTATGATGGCTATATTCTCTGACATGATTGGAAATAACGTCGAAGTGTTCATGGATGACTTCTCCGTCTTTGGACACTCATATGATGAATGTTTGAATAATCTGTGCGCCGTACTCAAAAGATGCGTGGAAACTAATTTGGTGCTTAATTGGGAGAAATGTCATTTTATGGTGCGTGAAGGCATTATCCTTGGGCATAAGGTCTCTAGCAAAGGTTTGGAGGTGGACAAGGCCAAGGTGGGAGTCATTGAAAATCTTCCCCCACCCAATTTGGTGAAAGGAATCCGTAGTTTTCTCGGTCATGCGGGTTTTTATCGGCGATTCATCAAGGACTTTTCAAAGATATCTAAGCCGTTGTGCAATTTACTTGAGAAAGATGTGCCTTTTAAATTTGATGATGAATGTTTGGCAGCATTCGAGACTCTCAAGGAGAGCTTGATCACGGCACCAGTTATTACAGCACCAGAGTGGACAGAACCGTTTGAGATGATGTGTGATGCGAGTGACTATGCGGTAGGTGCAGTTCTGGGACAGCGCAAGAAAAATCTCTTCCATGTGGTCTACTATGCGAGTAAGACTTTAAATGGGGCCCAATTGAACTACACCACTACTGAAAAGGAGCTTTTGGCTATAGTCTTTGGCTTTGAGAAACTTCGATCGTATCTGCTTGGTACGAAAGTAATAGTATTCACTGATCATGCAGCTATTCGCTATCTGGTTTCTAAGAAGGATTCGAAGCCGAGACTCATTCGTTGGGTGCTTTTACTTCAAGAATTTGAGTTAGAGATCAAAGATAGAAAAGGTACTGAGAATCAAGTAGCTGGCCATCTCTCTAGGTTGGAGAATCCCGATTCTACTTCACAAGATAGGACGTTAATCAATGAATCTTTTCCGGATGAGCAGTTGTTTGCAATGCAGGAGGAAGAACCATGGTTTGCAGATATTGTAAACTATCTTGTCAGCAATATAATGCCGCCTAATTTGACATCCGCTCAAAAGAAGAAGTTTCTGCATGAGGTGAAGTGGTATATGTGGGATGAACCATATTTGTTTAGACAGGGAGCTGACCAGATCATCAGGAGATGTATCCCGTTCTGTGAGACGGAGGGGATATTACGAGACTGCCATTCCACGGTTTATGGTGGACACTATGGAGGTGAGAAGACGGCAGCTCGTATTCTGCAAGCAGGTTTTTTCTGGTCTACTTTGTTCAAGGATGCTCATCAGTTTGTTTTAAGGTGTGATCATTGCCAAAGAGTGGGAAATTTGTCAAGAAAGGATGAGATGCCATTAAATGTGATGCTTGAAGTTGAGGTCTTTGATGTGTGGGGAATCGATTTCATGGGGCCTTTTATCTCGTCTTGCAATAATCAGTACATCTTGCTGGCAGTCGATTATGTCTCAAAATGGGTCGAAGTTAAAGCTTTACCGACAAATGATGCAAAGGCAGTGCTAAATTTTCTTCATAAGCAAATTTTCACAAGGTTTGGGATGCCTCGGGTAATTATAAGTGATGAAGGATCGCATTTTTGCAACCGTAAGTTCACTTCTATGATGCAGCGTTATAACGTGAATCATCGAGTAGCTACTGCCTATCATCCGCAAACAAATGGTCAAGCGGAAGTGTCTAACAGAGAGATAAAACGCATTTTAGAGAAGGTTGTTTGTCCGTCAAGGAAGGATTGGTCTTTAAAGCTCGATGAAGCTGTTTGGGCTTACATAACAGCATTCAAAACTCCACTTGGGATGTCACCGTTTCAGTTGGTGTACGGTAAGGGATGTCATCTACCGGCGGAGCTTGAGCATAAGGCCTACTGGGCATTGAAGAAATTGAACCTGGATTTAGATGCAGTTGGTAAGAAAAGAATGCTTCAGCTTAATGAACTTGATGAATTTCGACTTCAAGCGTACGAGAATAACAAAATGTATAAGGAAAAGGTGAAGAGGTGGCATGATAGGAAGCTACATCCTAAGTTGTTTGTGCCAGGGCAACAAGTTCTGTTATTCAACTCTCGGCTCCGACTTTTTCCTGGGAAGTTGAAATCAAGGTGGTCTGCACCTTTTATTGTCAAAACTGTGTTTCCACATGGAGCGGTGGAAATTTTTGAGAAGGATTCAGACCAAGCATTCAAGGTTAACGGTCAGCGGTTAAAGCACTACTATGGGGACATGGCAAACCGAGAGGTGGTTAGTGCCATTTTGTTGACTACTTGAGAAAGGTACGGAACGTCAAGCTAATGACGAAAAAGAAGCGCTGCGTGGGAGGCAACCCATGAATTGTTGTTACAGGAACCCTTAGAAGTTAATAACGTATCCAAAAAACACAAAAAAATCAGAAAAAAGGGGCTGAAAATTTTTTTTTCCAGAGACCCTCTGCGCGCCCGCGCAGAAATGCTGAGCGGCCGCGCAGGGGTCGAGTTCCAGAAAATTTTTTGCAGTTCAGAAAAAAAAAAAAAAAAACAAAACACAAAAACCCAGCACAGCCCATAAACCCACGAATTCTTTTCCCATTACCCCATGATTTTATCCCTCAACCCCACTCCTAATCTAATTTAACCTACTCCACACCCTATATATACATACACCTATCCCACATATCTCCCACGCACTTCCTACACTTAAACCCTCCCTCTCATAAACATCAAAAATCAGTTCTTACACACTTTTATTCACAAATCAATGGCACCCAAGAGAGCACGCACTATTGACAGCAGCAGCACAGTTCCTACTGCTGATTCATCAAGGGGTACTGCTGCAAGGCCTCGGTTAACTGACAGAGCTGCGGAGGAGGAGTACACTAGGCTGTTGGGGAAGCCGATTCTGAAGGAGAGGGGGTTTTTACCATCAGGAAGGGATGGTGAGTTGTTACCCATGATTGCAGAGAAGGGGTGGATAGCTTTTTGTGAGTCACCCGAAGCAGTACCGATGAGTGTGGTTCGCGAGTTCTACGCGAACGCGAAGGCTGAAAAGAATGGGTTTTATGTAGTTCGTGGGCTTACGGTTGATTATCATCCTACGACGATTCGCCGTGTGATTGGACAGCGAGAGAGGAAGCCCGAGGAGGAGAACTGGAATGAAAAAACTGCTGAGGATTTTGACTTGGATTTGATTTGTGCGACTCTCTGTCGACCAGGCACAGTTTGGAACCGCAGTCCAGCCAATAATGAGTATCGTCACTTTCCGGCGATCGCCATGAACAGGTATGCCCGTGCATGGAATGCATTTATATGTGCTAATATTCTGCCTTCTTCACATGCACACGAGGTCACAGTTGAGAGAGCACAGTTGTTGTGGGGAATTCTGAATGAGGAATACTATGTGGACCTTGGTGAGTTTATCTACCAAGGAATTCTGAAGTTTTTGAGGGGAGCAAAGCATATGAACATCCCTTATGCATCCACGGTTACGAAGCTATGCCGAGCAGTAGGAGTGAACTGGCCGGCTCATGAGCAGTTGCAGTTGCCAGCAGCTCCGATAGATTCTGGCACTCTGAATGGGATGCAGGAGTGGACCGGTGGTGAGCCTGAGGAGCATGGGCTGGGTTATCGTCTTCCAGGAAGGCGTCCAGCACGAGGTGCTACTATGGCTAGGCCAGGGCGTGGTGAGGCTGGTTCTTCGAGAGCTCAGGAGGGTGCTGGGATGGGTGATGCCCAGTATAGGAGGCTTTCACGGCGGATGGATGCCATGTATGAGACGCAGAGCAGGTTTGCTCAGGAGCTCACCCTTGCGTTAGGGACTGCTTTTCGAGGCCTTGGAGCTGATATCCAGTGGCCAGTTTTTGGTGAGGACTCTGCGTACCCGCCGCCTGATACTCCACCCACTGAGGGTGATGATGATGATGACTCCGAGTAGGTATACCCTGTGTTCCTTTCTACTACCTTCACTGGGGACAGTGAAGATTTTAAGTTTGGGGGTTGTAGTTAAGGAATATTTTGTGTGTGTCATATAGCTGCATATTCATGATAGTTAGTTCATATAGTTGCATAATTTTTTCCATATAATTTTTTTTTATAGCTTTATTTATTTGTCATATCATATAGCTCATGCATATACCATGATCCCTTTTGCAATGATTTATCGACTGAATTGTGATATTGATGCGAGTGTAGTGATAGCATTAAAGTGATATTAAGTTGTGTAGGTTGATATGCATGCTAGAAGCACTTGTATTTTCACTAAGTCTTAGAGAATGCTTAAGAGCTAGATTGTTGTTATGATCTGATTATTTTCGAGGATAATCTATTTATTATGCTTAGAATTTGATAATAGGTTCTTAGTGGTAAAGGCATGAAAAAAAAGAAAAAAAAAATTTGGAGTAAAAATGGAATTTGTTGCTAAGTTGTGGCTAGGCGTCAATTGGCTAGTAGCCGACTCGCATGTTATGCGAGTAGTCTAGGGTTGAGCAAGATGGAGCGAAACGCACTTGCTCAGAGAAGAAAAAAAAAAATTCTTTGCATAATTGATCAAGAGTGGGCTCTTTGGTATTCGAGTTATTAAGTTCTTAGGGGACTTTGTGCCTAGTGACCTAAGGCTTTTAGAGTCTGGGATCCGCTAACCTAACGCTCGTTACATGGATACCATTGTATAAGTCTTTTGTGGACCTCACTCATTGCACGGTCAAATAAGCATTTGAGTTGTAAATAAAAAGCACAATTCCGTAGTAAGCTCCAGAGTTCTTGTAGTGTTGTATATCACTTTGTGCCTAGAATTTTTATTCTTTGTATAATCGTAGGATTGTCTTGAGGATAGTCTAGTCATAGTAATTGGTCTAGTTCCGAAGCATATCTGTTAAGCATTTGCACACACCACATTTCTGGTTGTATGTCTGTTTGCATGAGTTTATTGATCTTTAGTGTCTAACCGCATTCGTTGAGACGTGACAATTTGGTTGGTCTATTGTAGTAAGGGGGATCGTTGCATTTTCATATAGATTGCATTCATGCACATTTTTATTTGTTTTGAGTCTGTGACGCTTGAGGACAAGCATCGATTTAAGTTTGGGGGTGTGATAAGTGGAATTTTATACCACTTAGAACGTCTTAAAAGGGCTTAAATTGGTGTCTTGAAATCAAGTATTTTGTGTATTTGATGCGTTTTTCTAGTGTTTATGCATTTCAGGGTATTAGTTGCATTTCGGAGGAGGAATCATCAAGAATAAGCCTTGGCATGTGTTCACCATTGCGAGAGGAAAAGAACGGGCAGATTACGGCGAAGAAACGGAGCAAACCTGGAATTTTTCCAGTAGGGTCCTGCGCGCCCGCGCAGCAATGCTGAGCGGCCACGCAGCAATGCTGAGCGGCCACGCAGCAGCCTTGCGCGCCCGCGCAGAAATGCTGAGCGGCCGCGCAGGGTCGGGGAAAAAGATGAATTATTTTAGACTTCTACTTCTGTTTGGCTTCCAACTTCTATGTAATCTGAGTTTTATGGGACTATTATATAAGTAGATTTGAGACGTTTTCATAGAGAATAAGAAGGAGATTGTGTTTTAGATTGTGTTTTGCACAAGAAGCGAAGGAGATAAGGAAGAAGACCGATTTAGCACACTGCAGCGAAGAGGAGGCATATATTCTTGTGATTCTTGTTTCGTTGTAACGTTGGATGCTAGTTTTCTTGCTTTGACTTATTTACTCTTGCGACGTACTCTGTTTTAATATAATTAGTTAGTTATTATTTTCTTGTGTTGTTTATCATGATTTCATATGAACCCATGATGGCGATAAGTTCTATTATGGGCTATCGTGATCATGGGGTTGTAACGGATTTATTATGGAATTCTTTAGTTAATTGTTTAATACTGTAGTGTGTGATGATTGCATGATATCTAGTATTGGTTGTGCGTATTTGTCTTATGTGCGTCGCGAACATATAAGATAGGGTGTTAATCTCTTGTGAAGCGACGGTGGATCTTGAGATTTAGAACTTGACATGCTAGCATAGGTTCATGTAAGTTGTGCATGATTAGTGGGTAATTCTAACAGTTTTATTTTCCCTATGTAATCAAAAGGGATAACTTGTGCTTAAATCGTTGTGTTTTCAATTTCTATAGACATATAGGAACTCAACATAATTGATGACTATTCAACTTCTATCTTAATTGTGGATGCTTGGTAGAATGGTATTAGTACAATGAAAGTTGGCTTTTATCAGTTTCGTGTTATTCGATTAATGTCATCACTGTCACATGCTAAAGGTATTAACAATGGCTATAGAAGGAAGTAATAATGAAGTTGTGATCTCATGAGTGTTTTATTATTGATAAACTGAAGTGTTAGTTAAGTGGTTAGTTAAGTAGTTAATTATAGTTAATATTTAATCAACAATTTTAAGTGTTATTATCTTAACATTGAGAAGTAATCATACATTGGTGAGTGAGTTTAATTAGACAATAACTTAGTCTGAGTCTCTGAGGGAACGAACTAGAAAGTATTCTATATTACTTGCGAACGCGTATACTTGCGTGAATATTAGTGCATGTTTTCGCCCTAACACTATGCAGTCTCACCAATAGTTTCACATGGGTGATGCCCTGAATGACTTCGATTCAAGGTTGAGTATGATGGAGCGACACAAGACAAGGAGAGGCCGCCGTCACACCCTTTCTGCTCATGCACTTACAAAAGCCCCAATGGTTGCAAGAGATGCTTCAGTTGGCCATGGCCGTACCGAAGGTGGGGGTGTGTCGATTACTCTGCTGTTATTGAATTACTCCAATGATACAACTCTGATTGTTGAACTCGTTGATGAAGATATTATTGGGCAAGAGGCGCCATGGGTGGATAATCGGGTGATAACACACCCATACCAATCTGGGCGGACTTTGGAGGAGCGGCGTCGGGCAGAGACTTAACCGACCAATGAACATCATGGTTTTGCTGCCCTGAAGGATCATTTAAGGATCCGTTTAGGAGATGATGGCCTAAGGATGCTACTTATGGAGTGTCATAAAGATGCTAACCAAAGAGATATGATGCCCCAGGGTTTAACCCGTGTGCTCCTGAACCCTTCGGGAGATCAGGGGCTGCACCACGACCATGAGAGAGCTCCTCCTCGTGGTTCGATGGATAGATATGGCCGGGATTATGAAAGTGATCTTGAGAGAAGGTTCCAATGGCATGGAAGAGGCAAACTCGGTGGAAGATATCTGGACATGAATTAGCGTACTTATTATCCTAATGATAGGGATACCCTTGCCTATAACCGAGATGGAAGGGATAATCATACGGGAGATACTGGCCGAAGGAACACTCGGACTCATAACCAGGAAACTCCGTAGGGCCATGATCGGGGTCAAGGAGAAACTCAAGGAGGAACTCAAGGTAAGAACCAAGAGATACCAGTAATACTTGGTGGAGGTCAAGCAGATGCTCAGACTACTAATCAGTAACCAATACCTCTGGATGGGAACCAAGCGGCACCGCCCCTACCTCAACATCAAGTTCATAACCTAATGTAAAAACCATCCATAAGATTGAGACTTTTAATGTAGATGACCTAAAAAGGCCACTTAGCCATTTGGAAGGAGGAAGAGTAACAACAACATAAGAGATTACTTCACCCTTCTCCGTGGAGGTAAAAGAAGCTCAGGTAACCGGCTGAATATCGCAACACAACTAATTATTTACGATTTCATCGGAGTTCAGATCCGGTTGAGTTCCTAGGAAGGTTTAATATAGAGATGGATGTTTATCAAGTACCAGACTTGGCCAGATGTACAATATTGGAGGCAACCATTAGAGAAAGCGCCCAATAATGGTTACAAAAGCTTGGATATGAGGTAATTACTTTTTGGGACCAGATGAAATCTTTATTCCTTACCAAATTTTAAGCAGCTGTGAGGTATGCTCTGCCAGTCACAACCTTGGCCAATATCAAGCAACGGGAGAATGAAAGCCTGGCATCCTACTTTAAAAGGTTCAATGCCGAGTCGACTAATATGAGGGGAGCATTAGATGAAACCTTAAAAGTTTCTTGATAGCTGGACTAAGAGTGGGTTCAGATTTCTGAAAGCATTTACAAGAGAAATATTCAGAATTTATGGTAAACGTCTTGGCTCAGACATAATTTTTTAAAGCCATGGAACAATCTCTAGCAGAAGTTCGTCCCATCTCGCAAGTAAGCCAAAAGGGTAAACTAAGGAAAAGGGATAGATCCCCAAGCCCAAGATATCAAAGGGATAGTCGAAGTCCGAACCGAGTGAATGTCGCCACTGTCCGAAGGGAATGGAGTCCTCCCTCGAGTTATGATGGTAGGACTAGTGGTTATACCCCTTTTACAACTTCAATTGAACACATCTTTGAGGTAAATAAGAATAAAGGGATTTTTAGAAAGCCAGATGTTCTGTTGTCCTGGCAGAGTAAGGATAAAAAGAAGTATTGTGAATATCATGAATTTTCTGGGCATAATAGTCATGAATGCCTTCAGCTAAAAGATGAGATTGAGGCTTTAATTAGAGTAGGTTACCTTGACGAATATATGGTTAAGGAAGTCAGAAGATACAGGAATGGTTCCGACTAAGTAAAGGAGGAGGGCGGTCGTACCCTCGTGGATCCAACAGCGAAGTTCTTGAAGAAAATAAATTTGTTAGGGATGGCAGCATTCGGGCAACATTTGGAGAAGATCCTGGTATGGAGTCCAGCAACCGGGATTTAGCATGGTATGCAAGAGAGGACAGGTACATGCCTCTGACCAATATTCATAGCTTGGAAACTGGGCCACCGAAGGTATTTAAGGGGGAATCTATTAATACCACCTTCACAAAAGTGGATGTGAGGTAGGTACATCACCCTCACAATGACGCCTTAGTTATATCCCTCCAGATTGGGACTAATAATGTCTACCGAGCCTTCGTGAATAATGGAAGTTCAATAAATATCCTTTACTTTAGTACTTATTATAAAATGGGTTTACCCGACCGAGATATGTTAAAGGAAGATGCTTGGATCTACGAATTTTCTAGGGAAGGCGTCAGAGTCATGGGTTCGATTTGGTTCTTGTGTACCTTGGGAGAAAGTCCCCTTTCTGTAACTATCTGTAACTAAGATGCTTGTTGGGGAAACTATTTAAGTCAGAATCAGGAATTGCCGAGGAATCATGGATCTGTCAACCAATCAGGATTTGCATGTAGTCCGGATCTGCATCAGGATTTGTCAAGGCATAAGGATGTGACTTGTTGTTAGGATCCCAGTGTAAATCAGGATTTGCTGATTTACACAGTCCCATCAATTGTGGAATGGATTACTGTCGGTTCCTAATTTATAGGATTGAAGCTATTGATTTAGATATGTATAGAAACTAGATAAATTATACTGTAACATATCTTGTAATTGATAAAAATTGATTGTGTGGCTGTGTGATATATAAACACAGAATATGTTATCTTTATGGAGGATTATTACTCGAGTATTATCATAACCTAGCAGCTCCCAAGAACAATGTTTTTCTTGAGAGAGTTTTGTAATAATTTATAAGAGAATTAATAAATTGTTATTTGATTCTATTATTCTTACTTTACTTTTTTGATATCGATTTGTTTGATAATTATATCCAACCCCCTTAAACAATTATCAATAACTGGGCAACAAGTGGTATCAAAGCAGTCTAATTGATTGTTAATTAGAAAAGATCATGATATCAGGAAGTAAGTATGAAAGCATGAAGATCCCAATTTTGAAAATGGCTAATTAGTCTACATGGAGAGTAAAAATGCTTATATTTCTTGAATCAATTGATGATGCTTATGTTGATATAATCAATCATTGACCTGCTTTTCCTGAAAAGGTTGTGCAAATGACAACAACGGTTCATGAGCACTATGTCTGGAAAGAAAAATCTGAATGGTCAGATCTTGAGAAGGCTGCGATGCTTAAGGATGCTAAGGTCAGGAATATTCTTCACAATAGTTTGGACAATGTGATGTCAAATATAGTGATTTCTTGCAAGAATTTCAAAGCTATATGGGATGCTTTGGAAACTCAGTGTCAAGGAATATTGGCAATCAAGAAGAATAGAAAGTTGTTCTTGTTTAAGAGTATAAATAGTTTGATGCTAAGCCTGATGAAACTATTACTAAAACTTATGACAGATTCCTGACATTGTTGAATGATCTGTCATTAGTTGGAAAGGAATATGAAAAGGAAGATTCCAACACCAAGTTTGAAAGGGCACTTCCTGAAGATTGGGATACATAGGGATCCATTATTAGACACCAGTATGATCTTGATCAACTGTCACTGGACGAAGTCGATGGGATGCTAAAAACTTATGACTTGGAGATTCAACAAAGAAAGAAGAAGAAAGGTCAGAAAATGAAGGTTGTAACACTCAATGCTGAAACTCACAAGCACAAGGAAGGGGTCAGTGAAAATTCAAGAAGAAGGAGTATGGTTGAGATGTCAGATACTGATGAATCATCAGATCCTGACAGAGATACTGTTGAGAATTCTAAAATTGAATTGGATGATCCTCAAGTTGTTCAAATGGCTACAATATTGGTGAAAGGTTTTGGGAGGATGAAATTAAGAAACTCACAGAGAAAAGGTGGTTTTAATAAGAAGTACTCTGGTGATGGAAAAGGGAAATTCCGAAAGAATGAAGGTCGGTATTCAAAGGGAAGAAAGTTTGACAAGGCCAGGGTGACCTGCTACAACTGGAATGAAAGGTGACATCTTGCTATTGAATGTCCTAAATCAACAATAAAGGCACTTATCACTTCAAGATCAAACAAGGAATGGATGGACACATCAGGACCTGACTGTGACGCCCTTTAAACCCGGGTCAAAAGTTTGGGGTTCACAACACACACACATCCATTATGTAAACCTGTTTATGAAAATAATATATGTAATGACCCTATTTACCATAACCACGGATCACAACAGGTTAAAGTATGCCCATAAGCCACAACCTTATTTATATTACAAACGTATTAAATCCCAATTCATTTATCTTACAACTGAAAATAAAATAGTTTTACAACTTTCAACTCAAATTAAGATAAACATCCTCTCCTAGCTTATTCCATTTCAACCTGGAAACCTAGCTCGCACACTTGTATGAGGATCCTTGTTACCACTAGTTTCCTTTTTAAATGGAAAAGTACATAAACAAATTTGTAAGAGTGAGCTAACTAACTCATCAAGCCATAGTGACAATATCGAGGTTAAGCAATGATCAATTGAAATGATACAAGGAATCAAGTTTCTCGATAAGTAGTGATTAGAATTGAATATTCACTTTTTATTTTAAAAACCAAGGTTAGACTGCTGATCAATCATGCACTAACCCTGAGCAAGGCTCACAGCTCTGCTCTTTATACTGGATCCAAGGAACACATTGGCCTATCATGACCACGAAGCTGGTCTGGCCATTTATATGGTCCACTTTTAAAAACAATCCAATTATATATTATCAACATGATAAACAATATAAATCAATAAGCTGAATCATAAACAACATTTATCTCGAAGTATAGGGCGATTCATAATACCATGAAAGTATAACAAGGTAAATATAAATATTGGCTTCCATCCAGGGAAAGAATCAGAGAGTAGAAGACCAAAGGTTTAATGGTTACAAGGATTAGTCTTCTGTTATATCAGGTATAAAGGTTCGTATGTTAAGAAATTCCATTTCAGGGATCTGTATGTGGTATATATGTATTTCTGGAGTAGTATCGTATACGTGTGGTTCGTATCTGGGAATTCAACAATCAATAATTTACAAAGAATAAGGCTTACGTCTCAAAGATCAATAAGAAAAATCAGGGTTTAAGATTAAGCACTTCAAAGAACTTGCAATATAAAATAGAACTATTCTGAATACACATCACAAGAAAGTTCAGGGATACTTGCAATATATCACAAGAAGGTTTGAGAATACTTGCCTTAACTCAATCCGCTTTTCCTTTACTTATACTCGACTATTGATCCTTACTAACTGACGACTTGCTTTCCCTTTCTACATCTCGCTTCCTCTGTTAGACATCACATTTATTTATCAATACTTATTCTCATCCCATTATATTCGTTACAAGCTTTTATCTACCCTTCGTTTCACCCAAATTCGACTTACGGATTGAAAATTACGATAATAACCGTCAAATAGTATACACATAAGTTGTTTACACATCAATCAGATCACATATACCACATAGCATGTAAGATATTCAATCAAAACAATTTTTCAAAGAAGATTCGGGGTTAAAATGATTTTCCGGGTATATAGTTCGAATTTTTGAACATTTTTCGAAATTAAAACGGTCAATGAATTATTTTAAAATTAAATAACAAGGTTCGAACACCCGAATCTGACTTAAAAATAATTTAATAATAATTATTGAGTCTTGAAAATAATTTAAAATAATATTTTAAAGCTCAAAACAATTTTTCGGAATTTTTAAATCAAAAGAAATAATCAAATCTAATTAAATAATCAATTAAAATTTAATTAATACGTAATTAAATCAATTAATCAATTAATATTTAAATTATTTGACTAACAAATAATTAATTATCAACCAAAATTAATTAATTAAATAATTTAGATTTATTTTTTTGAATTAAAAAGAATTTTCAGAATTAAAACATTGATTTTTGTAATTTTAAATAATTAAAAACAATTTTCCGAAAATATTATTAAAAGAACATACTATTTTTGAGAATATATAAAACATAAATCCTCTTTTTATAAAATTTTAAAACATAAATCCTATTTTTGCAAACTTTAAAAACTTCAGGGATAAAAACAGGTTTTTGGATAAAACAGGCGGCTAAACGGTATTCTGTACCGTATTCATCTCAGATAATCGTCTCCGGTGGACGTCCGCCATTAATGGCGGCCACCAAGCTTTTCCAGCGACTGCAAAAGCTACCAGAAATCGACCAAACAAACAGGACATGGCCTTCTCGATACTAGGAACTCATCTGCAAGGTTATTTTCATCAAACTCAATTGATTTTGGCCGGAAAACTCATCCAAAGTTTCTGCCACCGTTTTGACCCATTTTTCGACAAGGCCTTTCCAGTTATCGTCCGTTCATCATATATACCAAACGATTCATTTTTCAACAATCTATAAGCCGGTGTAATCAATTTAAGTCAATAACCCTAACAACAAAAACGCCTAATTTCGAATTAAGAACATTCAAACTTATAAACCCTAATTTTATTATTTCAAAAAACTCACTTTTCTATATGTTATTGAACTCCAAATTCAACACATATTATACCAAAATGATCAGGACAAAATTATCTACAAGAGACAATCATCAAATCACACAAACAACATCAAATCACATAAACAATATTAAAATCAAATATTTATATATTAATCATAATTAAATTCAAATTAAAATTGTTATGGATTAAAAACTAAGGTATATAATTGTTATGTTTATTATTAAGGAACGTGAGCTTCGTGGCTCGATTTGACTACTTTTGTGTTTCGTGACTCAATCTGCCTTACAAGGTGCCTACGTACCTTGCTGATTGCTAAGGATCAAGTCAAAAAACGTAGTTCTGAGTTGTGGGGTGAGGCCCCTTATATAGATGTTGGGAGTCCTTGAATTGGACTTGGTGTAGGAGACTTGGTAGTCAAGTCTCAGAATTAGAGCTGGCGGAAAGTGGTTTCGGTTTGGTTTTGGATCTAATATTTGGATTTGGTTTGATTTGTAATCCAAAACCATATTATACCCACTTTTGATAAAATATGGATGTGGATTTGGTTTGGATCATTATAGTTATGGTTCAAAATATGGATACAATTTAAATAAACAATTCTTATAAGAAACACAAAATTCAATAAAATTATAATAATCTAGTTTTCAAAATTTACTATTTCTTATATATTTTTTAGATATTTGTTACATGTGTCTTAAATTTGAAATAGGAAAAACTAGCCCTTAGCTTGCTGTCTAAACAAATTTTGTAGGGTTAAAAATGTAAATTTCTATCAATACATAGTAGAATTGGCTCCCGTCACCACTCTCCAGCCACTGTCTTTCATTCATCCCATATGACATAATATATATCCTGTATGTATATATGCGCAAAGAGAGTAGCAGCATAGAACACAGCCATGCCTAGACATATAGGTAATAATTAATAGTTAACTGAGGCATAAAGATTAGAAAACTCCCAGCAATGATGATCAAAGATGCAACAGTCAACCGCCACAAGCTTTGGTCGAAAGAATAAAGATAAAACATAGTTAAAGTATGGTTGCTAATATGGATGTCACGAATTTAGATCCATATTTGAAGTTAAATATGTGATTGTAAACCAACCAAATCCTTTTAGCAATATGTGATATTTTTTTGAACCAAAATCCATAATCTGGACTGGATTGGTTTGGATATCCGGTTTTAAGACCACATTGCCAGGTCTACTCAGAATTAGAATGGACTTTGGAATCCTAAGTGGTAGGAAACTGATTCCTTATCCTTCTAGGTCCCTTGGAGGCTAATCTACAAGGATTTATGTCCTTATTGGGATTCTTCTTAATAGCTGATTTTTCCCTTATTAATTAATTACAAAATTAATTAATTTTCAGGATTTTGGGCCTTCTTTGTTCTATCAAGCCTGATCTGTTCCATCAGGCCTGATCTGGTCCATCAGGTCTGATCAATATGTTAACCTTTTTGGTCTGAATGTCATACATCTTTTTATTTGGCCTTGTAGCCCAAATCATGTGTAATTAATGTAATATTTAATTACGTAATCAGGATTTATTTATTCCCTATCATTTGCCCCCAACTTTTGGGAAACCGTATAAGATTTCGCAAAAGTTAAGTTCACTCATTCCCTTACAGGGTATCATTTTGTGTAAAGTGTGGAGCGACCTACACATTTACAACGATTTGCCTTGTACGCGGCTTCAGGTTTGTTTAAAAACTTCCCTAGTATTTTCTTACCTTTTTCCCTCTTTTTAGAAATTTTTTGGTATTCTTTTTAGGAATTTTCCCTTTATTTCCGAGAATTTTTCTTAATTTCTGGAACTTTCCTAATTTTCTGCAATTTTTCAGAAATATTTTCTAACTTTCAGCCTTTTTTCGACCAGGATCCTAGTCGAAATTTCGATATGGATCCTAGTCGAATTTTGGGACAGCTTCTTAATCCTGGTCAAAGAATTCCGACTAGGTTCCACGACCTGGATTTCGACCAGGATCCTGGTCGAACCTTCGACCTGGATTTTGGTCGAAATTTCGGTCCTTGTTTGATTCCTGTTCGTAAGGTTTTTGTTGGATTTTTAACGCAGCGGGTCATGGCAAAACACTTTTACACATACAAAATCCAAATAAAAGCATATAAATCGTGAATAAAAATTCGAGAGATCGAATCTAACCTTTTTAAATAATTCGGAGACAACGATAAGAGATCCTTAGCAGTTGCTCCTCAAGTGTGAAGCACTCCACCGGTATCCACCAAGAAAATGATGTTAAGGAGGAGGAAGGAGGTGGAGAAAATTGAGTTTTCCAAACTTTTTGGGTTTTCGGGTTCGATGTGGGTTGGAATAAAATAGGGTCTATAATAGTGTATTTATAGGCAAAATTTTCAGCTGAAATTTTCCCATAAATATTATTATTATTATCCCATTTATTATTCTCATTAATAATTAAAACACCTTTTAATCATTAATCCTTTTTCTAAACACTTTAAAAATAATTCTCTCTCTTGATTTAATTTCCAAAAATTAAATCCTTTAATTAATAATATTAAGAACTTTTCTTAATTAATTTATAATCAATTAAATCTCATTTAATCAATTATTAAATTTGCCAATTAATTATTTATTTCACAAATAAATAATTATTTAGCCATTATTAATTAATTCCTCCACCATTAAATCATTCTCTTTTTATGGTGTGACCCTGTAGGTTCAATATTAAGCCGGTAGTAGAAATAAATAATAATAAAACTATTTTATCATTATTTATATAAATTCTCTAATTTATTAAATATGATTAATTAATTAATCACATTTATTCTACATCGTGAGTGATGCTTCTCAACATATCGCGACTATCCGGATAATATGAATTCACTGCTTAGAATACCAAGAACCTGTCAGTGAATAGTTACCATACAATAAACTCCTTCTACCCTACAATGTCCCGATTAAATACAAGGCATAGATCTCGTGTCAAGCCTATCTAATTCAATCATTTTGCTTACCATTTACTATGCGTAGTTCTATGCAAATTAGAAACTCCTTTCTAATTTCATTTACTCTGGCCAGAGATTCCTGAACTAGCATAAGTGGATCAGCCTTGAACATTCGCTTCCTTCACTGGAAGGGGTAGATCCTATATTGATCATACACTATCTTCGTGTACAAATTCCTATACCCAGAAGAGCCCTAATAATTGTCCCTGGAGACTAAGAACTAAACCAAAGCATAGTTCAGTGTACACAAGATGACTATGATGACCTCAAGTCTAAGGATACTTGTACAACTATCACTAAGCGAACAACTGCTGACAGTGAGTGAACTCCATCAGTTGTTCAGCTGGGCGAGTCATGTTCAGTGAACTTATTCCATAATAAGCACCTACATACTAGCTATAGTGTCACCACACAAATGTCTATGAGAACAGACATCCCTCATAATGAAGCAAGCATGGTATGTACCGATCTTTGCTGATTATTAATTACCAGTTAGTAATCCTATGACCAGGAACTATTTAAGTTTAGAGTTATCATCTTTTTAGGTCTCACTATTATGATCTCATCATAATCCATAAAAAGCTTTACTCTAAACTATGGTATATCTTATTTAAACACTTAAATAGATAGATCCCGTAATAAAAACAAAACAAGTCTTTTATTAATATCAATGAAATCAAAACAGATTACATAAAAGTTATTCCTAAATCCTTATACATGATTGGACTTAGGACATATTTCTTTCAATCTCCCACTTGTACTAAAGCCAATCACTCTGGTATCTAATACCCATCTTGTCTTCATGACGATCAAAGTGACTTTCATAAAGTAGCTTTGTGAGTGGGTCTGCTATGTTGTTATGTATGTCAACTCTAATTCAATACAATACAAGAAATGTTACCGCGCTCCCACTAACCCTTTTGTAGACGCATGGTTCATCTACGTTTTTGATAAAATCAAACTCTTGGATTGTCTCATCAAAACGAATGTTCCATCTTCGAGAAGCTTGCTTTAAACCACATATGGTTCGCAGTAGCTTACACACTAGGTTTTCATTTCTCTTGGAAAGAAAACCATCTGGCTAATTGCCAGATCTCATAGTCGTAGTAAGCAGCATTCGCAAGCAAAATCCGAACTGATTTTAATAGGGCTACAGGTAAAAGGTTTCATCAAAGTCAATACATTGCCTTTGTTTGAATTCTTTTGCCACAAGCCTGACCTTAAAGGTCTCCACCTGGCCATCTGCTATAATCTATCTTTTGTATACCGTATACATAGATTCCTTTCCGGATTTCATGGCACTATGCCATTTCTCTGAGTCAACACTACTCATAGCCTCATTATAGGTTACAGGGTCGTCATCATCAATGATCGACAACTCATTGTCATTCTCAATGACAAGGCCATAATACCTCTCAGGTTGGCGAGACACTCTCCCTGATCTATGAATGGGCTGTTCCACAAAAGGTTGTTCAGTCAGAACAGGTGTTTCCACTTGATCCGTAGTAGTTTGTGCTTCTTGAACTTTATCAAGTTCAATTTTGCTCCCACTGTTTCCTTCAAGGATAAACTCCTTTTCCAAGAAGGTAGCATGTCTGGAGACAAACACCCGATGATCGGTGCAAAAGTAATACCCTAAAGTCTCTTTAGGATATCCCACAAAACTATATTTTACGGATCGATATTCCAGCTTATCTGGGCCAACTTACTTGACATAAGTTGGACATCCCCAAATCTTAACGTGTTTAAGACTCAGTTTCCTTTCTTTCCATATCTCATACGGAGTTTGAGGAACAGATTTGGAAAGCACCTTATTCAGTAAATATGCTGAGGTTTCCAATGCATAACCCCATAGGAATACTGGAAGATTTGCATAGCTCATCATGGACCGAACTATGTCTAACAAAGTTCGATTTCTCCTTTCAGATACAAATCTGGAGGAGTCCACTGGGATACTATACCATTTACTTTGAGATAATCCATAAACTCTCCATTCAAGTATTCACCACCTCGATCTAATCGAAGAATTATAATACTATATTTGGTTGTTTCTCCACTTCATACTTATATTCTTTGAACTTTTCAAAGGCCTCAGACTTGTGTTTCATCAAATACATATCTGAATCCAGATCTATCATCTATGAAACTAATGAAGTATGAAAATCCACCCATAGCTTGCGTAGACATTGGTCCACATACATCTGTGTGTACCATTCCTAGCAAATTTGCAGTCCTCTCTCCATGTCTACTAAATGGAGACTGCAGTGCCACAACGAAGTGAGATTTTCATCATCCCTTTTCTTTTATTAGTTTGTTCAATGTGAAGTAAATTATGTCACATATATACAGACCATTATTTAAAGCACCACGTCCATAAAGAATATTATCTCTAAGAATAGAACATTCATTATTCTCAATAATAAATGAAAATCCAGCCAAGTCTAACATGGGAATAATATTCCTCACAATCGAGGGAACAAAATAACAATTATTTCAAACAATAGTCTTGCCCGTAGGCCTATGTAAATGAAATGATTCTACATCTTCAGCAGCAACTCTTGCTTCATTTCCATCAGTGATATCACCTCATCTTCCTCAAGAGTCCTACTTCTCCTTGGTCCCTGCAACAAATTGCAGATTTGAGAACCACAAGCGGTATCTAATACCCAAGTAGAAATGACAAATTCACTTCTATCATGAACATACCTGAATCAGAAGCGGTAGTCTCACTACCCTTCTTCTTCTTCAATTCTGTAAGGTAAACCTTGCAGTTCCTCTTCCAGTGCCCCACCTTGTTACAGTGAAAGCAAACAACTTTGCTCTTGGGGTCTTCAGCTTTTGGTAGAACCGGCGTTTTCTCACCTACTTTCTTCTTCTTGGAAGAGTTCCTCTTCCTTTTCTTAGGATTGGAACCTTCACCAATTAGAAGAACAGAACTCTTCTTAGGGGGAAAATTCGATTCCGCAGTCTTCAACATGTTGTGGAGTTCAGGCAGGCTGACATCCAACTTATTCATATGAAACTTCACAATAAACTGCGAGAACAAACTCGGAAGCGATTGCAAGACCAAGTCTTGGCTCAGCTCCCCATCCATGGAAAAACCAAGTTATCCAAGACGTTCAATCAAATTGATCATCTTAAGTACATGGTCATTCACAGATGATCCCTCAGACATCCTACAACCGAACAGCTCCTTCGATATCTCATATCGAGCTGTCCTCCCCGCCACATCATACAACTCTTGTAGATGCATGAGGATAGTGTGAACATCCATATGCTCATGTTGCTTCTGTAGCTCAATGTTCATGGAAGCTAGCATGATGCATTGAGCAACATTTGCATCATCTATCCACTTACGATACACAACATATTCATCATTATGTGCATCACTAGCAGGTTCAGTAGGCTTAGGTGAGTCAATCACGTATTCCAGCTTCTCAATCCTGAGAACAATTCTCAAGTTTCGAAGCCAGTCAGCATAATTAGGACCAGTCAATTTGTGAGCATCTAGTATGCTCCTGAGTGATAGTGCAGAAGACATAACGTACAAAGTAAATCTGTAAATGATAAACACATAACAACACTTAGAAAATATTCGATTTCATTTTAAAACACTATATGAATCGGGTCTTTATTCATAAGTGGCTCCCACTAGTTTTCCTAATTTATTCAACCCCCTACGTGAAAAATTAAGCATTCATAATGCTAGTGGAAATAGGGATCCTACATTCCATTACACAACCCCGGCTGTGGCACGAAACGCCATGTAATGTTCAATAGGCAGACAACTCTTGTCAATTACATCTAATGTTATTCCCTAATCAAACTTTAGCCTCTTGAATAATTGAGTCACGGCTGTGGCACGACAAACTCAATATTCTAAGTCAAGTCTAACCCAACATTCCGTACTATTGAATCAGTCCCCAAAGGCCCATGGCTGTGGCACGTAACGACCTTTAGATTCTTATTCAATGTACACATCTCTATGTAATAGACAAGTATTTCTTATTTCGAAATCAAAGCCCTCGGCTGTGGCACGAAACGACAATGATTCAAAAATAAGAACTACTTTCTATCATGTTGGAAGGCTATGACCGACACAAGCCCGTTGTATCATTGGCCAATTACTACTTGATATTATTTTATTTTAGAGGGATTATATTACGTTACAATCATAATCATATTATAAAGAGATTCTTCCTTTTAAATTAAATATTTCAAATCAATAATCAATAATCAGATGATTCCCAGATCGGGTGGAGCATTGTCAAGAGGCGTCACTTAATAACCCTTTCTTACAGATAGAAATCTGTTGTTGACAGAATCATCCTTTCTCTCATATCGAAAATTCATATTCAATTACGTGTTTCACAAACACAAGAATCTCATGATTGTATTCATAATATTATTCTTAAGGTTATGAAACAATTTCACTATACTAGGTTGTCTAACAAACGCCTTATGTTTATTTAAGTTCACCTAAATCTATCATCGCATGATAAAATAAGCATATATCACATATATCAACATGAATAAACATCAAGGTAGGCATGTTACATCATCTAGCACATTAGTCTAAGCATTATACATCTCTATGTATCACATGAAGCATTTAAAATCAATTAAAACAATCAAAAACAGCTTTAAAACACTTCATGGAAATATAAACAGTTCAAAACTTTTATATAAACTAAAATTTATCACTCCATTAGATCTGTATCGGAAAAACAAATCCAACGGTATATTGCACGCCCAAAACGGAGTTACGAAACTCCTAGAAAATCAATTTTAAGATCAATAGACGGGCTATAACACATTACAGGAACGAGTTACAAGCCCTGTAACGCATTCTGGTGATGCGTTACACCCCTTTTAAACCATTAAAGGGTGTAACGCATTCCGTGAATGCGCCACAGGTGTGTAACGCATTCCCGGAATGCGTTACACCCCTATTTTTTTTTTCGGAAGCCGACATAATTTTTTCTCGCATTGATTTCCGCGCCTGTCAGTCTTTGATCTGGTCTGTCTTCTTCTTCCCCGTACAGCAGCAAGCAACAGCAGTACAAGCATATACAGATATATACATACATACAATTATATATATATATATATAATTATTTAATTACGAATTTAATTGTAACAACTTCAAAAATTCATAATAAAAAATCTATACATCATAAAATTATGAAAAAAATACCCAGACGATCTACAACACTTGTAGAACCCAGATCAACATTCAAAATTATTCTGAGAAACGATTTCTCATCATACAAAATTAATCCATGATATAACTTGTAAAAATCATAATTAATTCATACAAGCACATAAAATCCTGAAATTTTTACCAGAGATCTATATGCATACAACCTATGCTCTGATACCATTGTTGGATTTTTAACGCAGCGGGTCATGGCAAAACACTTTTACACATACAAAATCCAAATAAAAGCATATAAATCGTGAATAAAAATTCGAGAGATCGAATCTAACCTTTTAAAATAATTCGGAGACAACGATAAGAGATCCTTAGCAGTTGCTCCTCAAGTGTGAAGCACTCCACCGGTATCCACCAAGAAAACGATGTTAAGGAGGAGGAAGGAGGTGGAGAGAATTGAGTTTTCCAAACTTTTTGGGTTTTCGGGTTCGATGTGGGTTGGAATAAAATAGGGTCTATAATAGTGTATTTATAGGCAAAATTTTCAGCTGAAATTTTCCCTATAAATATTATTATTATTATCCCATTTATTATTCTCATTAATAATTAAAACACCTTTTAATCATTAATCCTTTTTCTAAACACTTTAAAAATAATTCTCTCTCTTGATTTAATTTCCAAAAATTAAATCCTTTAATTAATAATATTAAGAACTTTTTTTAATTAATTTATAATCAATTAAATCTCATTTAATCAATTATTAAATTTGCCAATTAATTATTTATTTCACAAATAAATAATTATTTAGCCATTATTAATTAATTCCTCCACCATTAAATCATTCTCTTTTTATGGTGTGACCCTGTAGGTTCAATATTAAGCCGGTAGTAGAAATAAATAATAATAAAACTATTTTATCATTATTTATATAAATTCTCTAATTTATTAAATATGATTAATTAATTAATCATATTTATTCTACATTATGAGTGATGCTTCTCAACATATCGCGACTATCCGGATAATATGAATTCACTGCTTAGAATACCAAGAACCTGTCAGTGAATAGTTACCGTACAATAAACTCCTTCTATCCTACAATGTCCCGATTAAATACAAGGCATGGATCTCGTGTCAAGCCTATCTAATTCAATCACTTTGCTTACCATTTACTATGCGTAGTTCTATGCAAATTAGAAACTCCTTTCTAATTTCATTTACTCTGGCCAGAGATTCCTGAACTAGCATAAGTGGATCAGCCTTGAACATTTGCTTCCTTCACTGGAAGGGGTAGATCCTATATTGATCATACACTATCTTCGTGTATAAATTCCTATACCCAGAAGAGCCCTAATAATTGTCCCTGGAGACTAAGAACTAAACCAAAGCATAGTTCAGTGTACACAAGATGACTATGATGACCTCAAGTCTAAGGATACTTGTACAACTATCACTAAGCGAATAACTGCTGACACGTGAGTGAACTCCATCAGTTGTTCAGCTGGGCGAGTCATGTTCAGTGAACTTATTCCATAATAAGCACCTACATACTAGCTATAGTGTCACCACACAAATGTCTATGAGAACAGACATCCTTCATAATGAAGCAAGCATGGTATGTACCGATCTTTGCTGATTATTAATTACCAGTTAGTAATCCTATGACCAGGAACTATTTAAGTTTAGAGTTATCATCTTTTTAGGTCTCACTATTATGATCTCATCATAATCCATAAAAAGCTTTACTCTAAACTATGGTATATCTTATTTAAACACTTAAATAGATAGAGCCCGTAATAAAAACAAAACAAGTCTTTTATTAATATCAATGAAATCAAAACAGATTACATAAAAGTTATTCCTAAATCCTTATACATGATTGGACTTAGGACATATTCCTTTCAGTTTTGACTAGGAATTACGACCAGGGTTTCGACCTGGATCCTAGTCGAACCCACGACCTAAATCTTGGTCGAAGTTTTGGTCCCTTTTTTATTCCTGTTCGTAAGGATTCGACTAGGAATCACGACCAGGGTTTCGACCTGGATCCTAGTCGAACCCACTACCTGGATCTTGGTCGAAGTTTTGGTCCTTTTTTGATTCATGTTCGTAAGGATTCGACTAGGAATCACGACCAGGGTTTCAACTTGGATCCTAGTCGAACCCATGACCTGGATCTTGGTTGAAGTTTTGGTCCCTTTTTGATTCCTGTTCGTAAGTATTAGACTAGGAATCACGACCAGGGTTTTGATCTGGATCCTAGTCGAACCCATGACCTGGATTTTGGTCAAAGTTTTGGTCCCTTTTTGATTCCTGTTCGTAAGGATTCGACTAGGAATCACGACCAGGGTTTCGACCTGAATCCTGGTCTTTTTGATAGGTGTCTTTCTGGCTTTTGTTCGAAAGAATTTGAACTGGATCCACAACTTCAACTTCGACCTCCATTCTGGTCTTTTTAACGCGTATTTTTCGGGTGCCTGTTCGAAATAATTTGAACAGGATTCACGACCTCAATTTCGACCTCAATCCTGATATATGGTCTTTATTGGGGTTATTTCTCCAAATCCTATTTGGGCTTGGGTCTTGTTTGGACCTTCACATTTCCAAAATCCCTTTTGGATTTGGGCCTCGTTTGGACCTTCACTTTTTCAAATCCTTTTTGGATTTGGGCTTCGTTTTGGGCCTGTCACTTCTCTAAGTCCTGTTTGGATTTGAGATAAGCCTTCACTTTTCCAAATCCTTTTTGGATTTGGGCTTCGTTTTGGGCCTTTCACTTCTCTAAGTCTTGTTTGGGCCTTAAGATTTATTGAAGAAACTCTGGAAGGTTCCAGAACTTAATAACTCCAAAGATATTAATAACTCTGGAACATTCCAGAATTTGGCCTTTTCCTTTAGGCCTTTAGCTTAATGGGCTATTTTGCCCTTTCATCTTCCCTTTTCCGCCTATATAAAGGAGTGACTAGGGTCACTCATTTCTCACTTTCTCATTTCTGAATTCTCTTTCTCTTTTCTTCTCTTAGAGATCTCAGAGAAATTACTGTAGGTCGGAGTTTTTGAGCCTCAAAGCCTTCTTTTAGCAAGCCAACCCCTTTTCACCGCATTACTTCAGGTAAATACCTTTCCTTCTTCTTTTCTTTTGCTCGTTTTTGCATAGTTTGTGTTTAAAATTTTCTTCTTTTATGCCCCTTTTCAGATGGCTGATAAGAGAATGATACGTTTGGCCAAGATGAGCGTGACCAATATATCTAATGAGTTCCCCATTCGGTCTAGATACATTTCCTTGATTGACATGATCAACACTCGAGGGGATGAGTACCCGTCTAACGCGCATCTGGACGCGCATGATCGTATCAGCATCTTCAGGGATGCAAAGGAATTGGATAAGTTGAAAACTTGTTTCAAAATCAAGGAACCCTTCAAGCTGGTTCTTGCGGGTCCGGCCGACAGGGCCTGTCAATGGAAGAAAGACGCTCCATGCGTCTACAGGGAAACTCTAAGAACAGGTACCAGACTCCCCTTTCATCTATTTATCCCTGTTCTGCTAGCTGATGTGGGCATCAGCCCTTGCCAACTCCCTCCAAACTCTTGGAGGTTGATTCTTTGCTACTTGTCGCAATGTGCCAAGCACAATGTCCCTACCTCGGTTGCTGTGTTCAGAAAGATCTTTCAGTTTAAGAACAGCCCCGACAAGAATCCGGGGTGGGTTTCTTTAAACCAACACCCCACTGTTCCCCATATAGTGAATGGGAAGTCCATCCCCGACAATAACTTGGGGTGAAAGAAGGATTTTCTGTACGTCCTTTGGGAGGGCGGCGATTGGGGCACCCTCTTTCGTTCTTCTTTTGGGCTAGCTGTGGATGGGAGCCCGAATGATATAGTTTTATCTGAAGAGGAGACCAGAGCCTTCAACCTCCTTACTCAAGATAATGGGACTTCCCACTCTTGGGATCTTATCAGGGAGACCGTTCATGTGGAACATGGCCTTTCTCCCGTTCCTAAAAAAAGTATGTTTCCTTCCTTCTCTAGTTGTCTTCGTTTCTCCCACTTTTTACTTTACTAATTTCTCAATCCTCTTCACGTATTCATTACAGTTGCGGAGAAAATTGAAGAGGCTACCAAGCCTAAAGACCTGGAAACGACCAGGATGAAACGCGCCGAGAAGGTCTTCAAGGACCCGCTTCTTGGGGATCGTTTCCCAGAGTTCCTTCTCCAGGCGAAGGAAGGAGACGTGGAGGGCCCCAGCCAATCTTTACGTACAAAACAGAAACCAGGGGCTTTCTTCCAACCTGCCTCGGGAATCCGGGGAAAGGATTCGATTGTCGGCAACACAGCACTTTCCAAGGAATGGTCTATGCATTCTATTTCCCCTGTAGACTATCATGACCTTGTCCTTCAACATGACTTGGAGGCTAACGAGCTTTTCGGAGCTCAGGCTTTGGCGATGGTACGTCTTTTTCTTTTGGTATCCATAGCTTTCTGTCGTAACTTTTCTTGTTTCTCACTTTTCCTTTGTCTCTTGTAGGCGAACGTTCACTTTCAAGGGGAAATTCACCAAGCCAAGGCTTGGAAAGTTGGCCTAGAAGACGCAAACAAGAAGCTGGAGGAGGCTAACCAGCGGATAGAGGCTCTTCAAGCCCAACTTGCCTCCTCAACTTCCGACCTTGAAACAGCCCGGGCTGAGATTGTTATTCTCAAGGCCCAGAAGGACAAGGCCTTTGATGGCTGGATGGATACTCAAGAATTCAAGGACTTAATGGTGGAGCACGATGCCCTCCTTCATCCAGTCAGCTACAAGGAAGGCTGGGACGCTGCTGTGGAGGCTATCCAGGAAGAGTTTCCTGAGGTTCTCGAACAATCTTCCTTCCCTTGCCCTATGCAAGTCCCAGCACTTGGAGGCATTGCAGATAAGCTCGCTGATCTTATTAAGGATGGCACTTCAGTGTCCCCGATGAGAGCATCATCAGGAAGCCAGGGTCAAGGCCAAAAAAGGAAGGATCTCAAATCCAGCTCTGAAGAGGAGGAATCTTCTTTTGAGGAAGAGGCCGAGCCCCTTATTAAGGAGGCGAGGGTGGAAGAGCCTCCAAAACCAGCGTCCCCTAAGGCATCTAAGCCGTCCGAGGGTAGTTCTGAGGAGGCCTCGGCGGAGACTTCTGAAGAAACTTCCGAGGAGCCAACTGAGACGACCGAGGAGACTTCAGATAGCGGTTCCGAAGAATCCGAGCTATCTAAAGCCTAACTCTCTTGCATTATGTACTTTTCTTTTCTTCAGACATTTTTGAATTTTGTAATCGACTTTGGATGTTTTCATTTGTTTTGTCTAAGTATCGTCGTAGTTTTTCCGAACTCAAATTTTAGATTCGGTTTTGCCCTCATAATACAACAATTCAACATGCTAAATCAAACTGAATACTTTTCATTATGACCTGATATTCTCGATACCTTATATAAGATGGGTTCAACCCTGATAAAACCTAAACATATCTTCTATCAAATATATAAAAATCCTACTCAAGCAAAGCTTCAAGGTGCTTTTAAACCTACTTGTCATTCCGACAAGTGAGAATCGTGCTTTAACTATTTTAAACATAGTAAACCTTCAGGTTTTGTGCATGCCAAGTTCTCGGGACTTCAAAACCATCTATAGTCTCAAGCTTGTAGGTTCCTCTACCCTGAACGCTCTTGACCCTGTTTGGCCCTTCCCAATTTAGGGCAAGTTTCCCTTTTTCCCTACACCAGAAGCTTCCATATTCCTCAGGACTAATTCACCTTGCTTAAAAAACCTTTCCTTAACCCTTAGGTTGTAGTAGAACGAAGCCTTTTTAGATATTCCACTATCTTTGCATGTGCCTCCTCTCGTACTTCATCAATTAGATCCAGGGCTAAACTTTTCCCTTCCTAATTTTCCTTAGCATTGAAAGCTTGTATCCTGGGGGAGGAATGTGATATCTCTACAAGAACAACTGCTTCTGCCCCATATGCTAACATGAAGGGAGTTGCTCCAGTCATGACTCTACAGGTAGTCCTATAGGCCCATAGTATTGGGAGTATTTCATCCACCCAATTATTTCTCGACTTCTCGATCCTCTTCTTTAGTCCATCTAGGATTATCTGATTCGCCACTTCCGCTTGCCCATTGGCTTGCGGGTGTGCCACATAGGTGAATCGTAATTCAATTTCATTCTCCTCACAATACTTCTTGAATTCCTCATTTTTGAACTGTGTTCCAATGTTAGTGACCAGGATGCGAGGAATTCCATACCGGCACATGATATTTTCCCACAGGAATTGTGCAACCTGCTTAGTTGTGATTTTGGCCAAGGGTTTGGCTTCAATCCACTTAATAAAATAATCAATGGCTACAATCAGGAACTTCCTTTATGTCGTGGCCATGGGGAAAGGCCCAAGTATATCCATTCCCCTTATAGCAAACGGGATAGGTGAGTTGATGGAGGTCAATATCTCGGGGGGTTGTCTAACTACAGGTGCATGCTTCTGACAGCGGTCATACTTCTTCACATACTCTTTGGCATCAGCCATCATTTCTGGCCAATAGAAGCCTAAACGAGTTATAATATGAGCTAGTGCTCTGCTCCCCCAAGTTTTGTCCACAGATACCTTCATGTACTTCTTCAAGAGCCAAGTGTGCCTCATCGGGTCTGAGACATCTTAAGTAAGGAACCACATAAGATCTTTTATACAAAATCCCATCTATCAGGGAGTATCTTAATGCTCGAACAACCAAATTTCGTGCTTTAATAGCATCATTTGGCAACCAACCGGTTTGAATATGGGCCTTGATGGGATCTATCCATGATGTCCCCAGACCTATAGGAGCTACAAGCTTAACATCAATGCTCCGTATCTTCAGAATACGGAAGTATACACTTCCTGAACTTTCCTCTATCTCAGATGAAGCAAACTTAGACAATGCATCTGCCTTAGCATTTTCCTCCCTTGGGATGTGCTCAACATGGCATTCATCAAACTGCGTCATCACAGCCCTTACTAGGCAAACATACTTAGCCATCGTGTCATCCCTTGCCTCAAACTCTCCCTTCAATTGGGATATGACCAACTTTGAGTCTCCACAGACCTTCAAGTTCTTGACTCTCAGTGTCCCTGCTAGGCCAAGGTCAGCTATCAGAGCTTCATATTCTGCCTCATTGTTTGTGGTCGGGAAGTCTAACTTCATGGCATACTCAATCAAGAACCCATCAGGGCTTTGTAAAACCAAACCTGTTCCACTTGAATTTGTTTTTGATGCTCCATCAAAATAGAGGACCCAATATTCCTTCTCCTTATCAACTTCCTTATCTTGAGGTATGGTATCTTCCTGCCCCCGACCTCTTGGTCGGGTATAATATCTTCCTACCCCCCGACTTCTTGGTTGGATATGGTACATTCCACCATGAAGTCAGCCAATGCCTGGGCTTTTATTGCCGTTCGTGGCTTGTATTTGATATCGAATTCTCCCATCTCTATTGCTCATTTGATCAGTCTCCCACTAGCCTTGGGACTATGAATTATATTTCTCAAGGGCTGATTTGTTAGCACCTTAATTTGATGAGCCTGAAAGTAAGGACGCAACTTTCTTGAAGCCATTACCAGAGCTAAAGCAAACCTCTCAATAGTTGAATAATTCAACTTAGCTCCATGTAGAATTTTGCTAACATAGTATACGGGTTTCTGGATTTTCAGCTCCTCCTTAACCAATACAGCGCTCAAGGCATTCTCAGAAACGGCCAAGTACAAGTATAAAACTTCTTTCAAAGCTGGCTTGGCCAACAACGAGACATGGGCCATATATTTCTTTAATACCTCAAATGCCTTCTGGCTTTCCTCACTCCATACAAAACCCTTAACCTTCTTTAAAGACTTGAAGAATGACAAGCACTTATCTCCAGACTTGGAGATGAATCGTCCCAATGAGCAACCCTTCCAGTGAGCTTCTGAACATCTTTGATAGTTTTTAGTGGCTCCATATCTAGGATTGCTTTTATTTTATCGGGATTGGCCTCGATTCCTCTCTTGGAGACCATCAATCCCAAAAACTTTCCAGACCCTACTCCGAAAGCACACTTCATAGGATTTAACATCATCTTATGGTATCTCAGCTGCTCAAAAGCTTCCCTCAAATGGGTTATATGATCAATCTTTACTAGACTCTTGACTAACATGTAATCAACATAAACTTCCATGGTCTTGCCGATAAGATCCTTAAAAATTTTATTTACCAACCTTTGATAGGTGGCTCCTGCATTCTTGAGACCGAATGCCATAACACGATAATAATAAACACCAAAGTCAGTGATGAATGATAGCTTAGGGATGTCATCCTTATGCATCTTCATCTGATTGTATCCACTAAATCCATCCATGAAGCTCAGCATGTCATGTCCAGCAGTGGCATCTATCAAAGTATCTATCCTTGGCAACGGGAAATAGTCCTTAGGGCATGCGTCATTCAGATCAGTGAAGTCCACACACATCCTCCATTTTCCATTTTCCTTCTTCACCATTACCGGGTTTGCTAACCATTCTGGAAATTGTATCTCATCAATGAAACCAGCCTCTAAGAGCTTCTCTACTTCCTGTTTTATAGCTTCTTGCCTCTCCGGGGAAAAACTTCTTTTCCTTTGCTTCACTGTCTTCCGATTCGGATCCACATTCAGCTTGTGAGTAATAAGTTCCGGGTCTATTTCTGGCATATCAGCTGCCAACCATGCAAACACATCACTATTTCTTGCAAAAATTTCACTAACTTCCTTCTAAGGGGCTCCTCTAGTGTGGCTCCAACGAAAGTAACTTTCTCAGGATCCTCAGGAGCTAAAGGAATTGGAACCAAGTCTTCAGCCGGCTTCCCTCTTTTCTCATCATTTTCTCGAATATCCAGATCTTCAATAGGCAGAACCTTCCCCCCACTCCATCTGTCCTTAGTGAGGCCACATAGCAACTTCTAGCCATTTTCTAATCTCCCCACTCTTCTCCAATCCTATTTCGGGTGGGAAACTTCATAATTGAATGTTAGGAAGAAGGGACTACCTTGAAGGCATGTATCCCTGTTCTTCCCATGATAGCGTTATAAGTTGAACTAGCCTTCACCACCACAAAGTCTAACATCTAAGTTGCTTGCCTTGGTTCCTGTCCTATGGTTGTTGGCAACTTGATTATCCCTTCCACGGGGCACTCCACTCCCGTAAATCCATATATCGGCATGTCAGTTGGGGTCAATTGGGAGTCATTATATCCCATCCTTAAAAAGGTGTCATGGATCAAGATATCCACTGAAGCACCATTATCCACAAGGACCCTCATCACCGGGTTGTTCCCTATTATCGGGGTTATGACCAGCGGGTCGTCATGGGGAAACTTCACACCCTCCAAATCAGAATCATCAAAAGACATTGTTACTCCTATCCTGGCCCTCTTCGGGGCTTCCCCAACAATATGCATAACTTCTCGGGCATACACTTTCCTGGAGTTCTTGTATAATCCAGCAACAGTTGGTCCTCCAAAAATTATGTTTATCACAGGCCCTCGGGGTCGCGGTCCTCCGAAGATTGTATTTATCATCGGTCCCCTAGGTTGGGGATTTCGCCCCTGATCTTCTTGATCTCTTCTTCGACGGTCAAAGTTTTTTCTCACGATGTTGCTCCTATCTCCTCCATCTCCAGTGTACATGTTCAATCTCCCTTTTCTAATAAGGAACTCAATTTCATCTTTCAGTTGCCTACACTCATCGGTGTCATGACCAACATCCTTGTGAAATCTACAATACTTACTCTTATCTAGCTTGGCAGGATCGGCCTTCAAGGGCTTAGGACAACGAATATCTCGATCTTTCTCGATTTCGATTAAAATTTGGCTCATTGGAGCATTCAGCTTAGCATACTTAGTGAATTTTTGTCCAGGTCCTCCCCTCTTCGGAGTTGAGTCATTGCTTTGCTCAATTCTAAGATACTTGTCCTTAGCGACATACTCCAGATCAGTTTTCCGCTTCTTTCCTCCAGCGGGCTCGTTGCTCACTACGGTCTTCCTCATGCTCTTTTTTACCTTGATGTACTTCCCGGCCCTATCTTGGAGCTGTAACATGCTCTCAGGGGGGTGCTTGGCCAAGGACATCTTGAAGAACTCATCCCTAGTTCCCTGTTGTAGTGCTATCATGGCTAGCTTGTCATCAAGGTCCAGGACTTTTAAAGCTTCCTTCGTGAAACGATTCAGGTAGTCTCTCAAAGATTCCTTCGCTCCATGCACAATGCTCATGAGGGATACTAAACTTTTCTTATGCACTATACCACTGATGAACTGCTTAATAAAAGCCTGACTTAATTCTTTGAAGGACCCAATAGAGTTCAGGGGCAAATGACTATACCATCTTTGAGCCATATCTGACCAGGTTTGAAGAAAGGCCCGACACTTAATAGCGTCATTCACGGGCTGCAGCAACAGTGCATTAGAGAATGTTCTGACATGATTGGCAGAATCTCCAGTGCCATCATAAGCTTTGATAGTGGGCATCTTGAACTTCCTTGAGATATGGGCATTTATTATCTCTTCAGTGAATGGTGGGGTAGGATCATCAGGATCTCCAAGGGGAAGAAGATTGCTTGGATCAGCCCATGGGACAACAACCCTTCTTTGTATTGGCCCATCCAGGTCTATGATAGGGGGAAGATTCCTCCCCCTGGGAGGTAGTGGGGGTCTGGTATTCTGGTGTGCCTCCAAGTCGCGCTTCAGTCTTTGAATCTCAGCTTCATGAGCCTTGATCCCTTCCCGTACTTCTTGGGAATTCGTCCCTTGGGTGCTCCTAGGATGTTGGCGACCATCAGCCATCGGCTCTTTTCCAGCACGCCTCCTTGGGGCCACTTCATCATCTGAAGATTCAGAGTCTCTCTCAGTGTAAGGACCAGAAAATTGTTGATCCTCAGGGATAGGAGCCAAACCTTGTATATAGGGGGCGATCGCCCTCGTGCTTCACTTCGCCCAGCATGTCCACTTCCTCCAACCTTGGGGTAAAGGGGCATCCCATATGGGGGGTTAGTAGTCACAACAGTTGAATACTCATACCTAATGGGTCGAGAAGTCACAGGTGCATGTAGTTGTTGAAGTTGGGGATTCGTACCTTGAGTAGCTGGGGGAATCGTCCCTTGTGGCTGAGGTTTAGTTGCCCCTATCTGGGCTTCTCCTTGGGTGGCTGCATAAGTTGAATGAGGAGGTACCTCCACGATTGATGAAATCACTTGGGTTGTCCCCGCTCGTGTACCTCCTTCAAGGGCTCTAATTGTTCTCCGTGTTCTCGCCATGGTTGTTGTTGTGCTTTCCCACAGACGGCGCCAAATGTTATGGATTAAAAATTAAGGTATATAATTACTGTGTTTATTATTAAGGAATGTGAGCTTCGTAGCTCGATTTGACTGGTCTTGTGTTTCGTGACTCAATCTGCCTTACAAGATGCCTACGTACCTTGCTGATTGCCAAGGATCAAGTCAAAAAATGTAGTTCTGAGTTGTGGGGTGAGGCCCCTTATATAGATGTTGGGAGTCCTTAAATTGGAATTGGTGTAAGAGATTTGGTAGTCTAGTCTCAGAATTAGAATGGACTTTGGAGTCCTAAGTGGTAGGAAACTGATTCCTTATCCTTCTAGGTCCCTTGGAGGCTAATCTACAAGGATTTATGTCCTTATTGGGATTCTTCTTAATAGCTGATTTTTCCCTTATTAATTAATTATGAAATTAAATAATATTCAGGGTATGGTCCAAAAGGTCTGATCAATGTGTTAACCTTTTTGGTCTGAATGTCATACATCTTTTTATTGGGCTTTGTAGCCCAAACCATGTGTAATTAATGTAATATTTAATTACGTAATCAGGATTTATTTATTCCTTATCAAAAAAAATAAATATAAAAATACCTTTGATTTTTGCAGTAAAACAAGTTGTTGATTCTGAAAGTACTTTTCAAGGGTTTCGATTCGGTTATTCACACGCTTGATTTAGATTTCGATAACGCCTTCATTTTTAGGTTTAATTTTGAAGAACATGACGAATATTCGAGTTTTTCTCTGTAAATTTTATGTCTTAATTGTTTGTTTATGACGTATAAAATAAAATAAGAAAAAGGCTATTTATCCTTATGGAATATTATCGGATCCGAAAATAGATTACTTAGCCGCTAAGTAACTATAAAAATGATCCAATTTGATACCCATTTTGGATAATTATCAAAACCGGGATTCTTATAAAACACTCTACGAGAAGATAATGTAATAATTTAATCAAAATATCCCGTCTCTCGAGAACACGGGTTTTATCGAGCTATCGAAATGACTATCGTATCGAAAATTTGGCGTCGGGACTCATACGAGTCAAACCGTACTCCGGATCGAAAAAGTCAAAACACGGAAAATGTTCAGGATAATCAAATTAGGTTAGAAAGGAATTTTTCGAATATTTCCGGGTTGTAAAAATGCAAAAACGGTTGAAGTTGGACGATTCCCGATTTTATAAAATAGTTTTATAATTACTTAGAAAAATAATTATTAAATCCGTAAATTATTTATATAATCATATAACAACCTATAAATTACCAGAAAAATATCAAAATTATCTATACTTTATCTTGGACATATGAAAATTAAAAATTCTCAAATTTAATCACATATAAACATCCAAACATCAATTCCAATTACCAAATAATTCACCAAAATTACATATTAATCACATAATAATTAATTATTAATAAAAATAATTATACGATATATCCCGAATATAACATCCTTCCCCATTAAAATGATTATGTCCTGAAATGCTCCTTAGTAAACAAATGAGGGTACTTTTCACGCATATCACTTTCTAGCTCCCAGGTTGACTCTTCAACCCTTTGGGTTTCTCCACAATATTCTTACTAAATTTACAACCTTATTCCTCAACACTTTCTCTCTCTCTCTCTCTCTCTCTCTCTCTCTCTCTCTCTCTCTCTCTCTCTCTCTCTCTCTCTCTCTCTCTTCTAGAATCTCTATTGGATTCTCTACATAAGACAAATCTGCATGAAGTTCTATCGGCTCATACTCGATTACACACCTAGAGTCGGGATTGTACTTCTTAAGCATTGACACGTGAAAGACATTATGAATATGCTCCATGTGCGGGGGTAACGCCAATTCGTATACTACCTTGTCGACCGCTTCAAAATTTCAAAAGGTCTAACGTATCTAGGACTCAGCTTCCCTTTCTTTCCAAATCTAGACAATCTTTTCCACGATGACACTTTCAACAAAACTAAATCTCCGTCTTCGAATTCCATGTCCTTTCTGGATTGATCCGCATATTTCCTTTGACAATCATGTGCTGTAATTAACCTTTTCTGAATGACTTTAACAACTTCCTTTGTCTGCTGCACTAATTCGGGTCCAAGTATCTTACGTTCTCCAACTTCATCCTAATATACCGGTGATCGACATTTGCATCCATAAAGACCTTCGTTGGGAGGCATTCCGATAATGGCGTGATAACTGTTGTTATACACAAATTCTACTAAGGGCAAATACTCATCCCAATTTTCTTTAAAATCAAGGGCACAAAAACGTAACATGTTTTCAATTAACTGGACCGTTCTCTTGCTTTGGCCATCAGTTTGTGGATGATAAGTTGTACTCATATTCAACTTAGTTCCCAAACATTCTTGAAAACTTCTCCAAAATCATGAATTGAATCGCGGATCTCGATTTGATACAATACTATTGTTATGAATATTTGGATATCATTGTAATCATAACAATGATATCATTGTCATGAATATTTGGATATCATTGTTATCATAACAATGATATCATTGTTATCATAACAATGCTAAAATATATTATATAAACATGTTTATTTTTTGCCGAACTTAAATATTTTCAACAAAGTAATGTTTTCATAAAATATTCCTTGTAAACTAATACATTTTTACGATGATCTAGTTGCTAACACATGTATACTTCGGAATCTCTAATAATACTCGATCCGATTTAAATTAGAAAAAAGCCCGGCCCGATTCGATTCGGCCCGAAAAAAAGCTCGGTTAGGCCCGCCTCGAGGGCCCAAACGGGCTTTGACATTTCCGGAAAGCCCGCCCTGGCCCAGCCCGGTCAAAGTCAAAGCCCGAAAAGCCCGGCCCGGTCAAAGCCCGGGCTTTTTAAGGCCCGGTCAAAGCCCGGCCTGGTGGGCCTTTTGTGCATCTCTATACAATAGACACAGGGACTCCATGACGAACTACTATTTCCTTCAAATACATGTGAACCAACTTATCCAATGAAAATCTTTCATTAATAGGCAAGAAATGAGTTGATTTGATTAGTCTGTCCTATAACCCAAATACCATCATGGTTCACTTTCGTCCTTGGTAATCCAACTTTAAAATCCATAGCAATGTGCTCCCACTTCCATTCTGGAATCTCTAACGGTTGTAATAATCCATTTGGTCTCTGGTGCTCCGCCTTAACTCTTTGACATGTAGAACATTTTCTAACCCATTCCGCAATTTCTCTTTTCATGTCTGGCCACCAATAACTCCCTTTTAAATCTCTATACATCTTGGTACTTCCTGGATGGATGGAATTGTGGCTCCCTTCAAACCTGGGTCAGAAGTTTGGGGTCCACAACACATATACAATATATAAACCTGAATAAGAAATATCATTTGCAATGACCCTGCTTTACAAAACCACGGATCGCAACAGGTTAAAGTATGAAAATAAGCCACAATCTTAACCTTTATTACAACGTACCAAATCCTAACTAATTTAACTTACAATTGATAATAAAATCATTCTTACAATCTGACTATCTCTATACCGCATGAAGCTTCTGCTAGCTCGATTCAACTCAACTGGAACCTTAGCCCGCACTTTGGACTGAGGAACTTCACTATCATCCATATTCTTTTCAACTGTAAAATATATAAAAGAATCGCAAGGGTGAGCTAACTAGCTCAGCAAGTCATAATAGTGATAACTGAGGTTAAAAATGATCGAATGAGATGGTTCAAAGGAATCAAGTTTCTTTTTAACTCATCGTTAGAATTGGATATTCATTTTAAGTATTAAAACCCAAGGTTAGGCTGCTGATCGTTCACGCACTAACCCCGAGCAAGCACACAGCACTGCTCTAATTACTGGATCCAAGGCACACATTGGCCTAACTTGACCATTGGTATGGTCTGACCACGAATCTGGTCCACATATATAAAAACTATCCAATCCTAAAGCAGTTCAATATGATAAACGATATAATTCAATAAAATAAGTTCATAATCAACGATGGTTACTTGAATAAAAGCATAAGGAAACTTATGTATATCTCAAGGGAATTTCAGGGTATGTATAAGAAACAGTTTTCAATTTGTACCAGCATCAGGTACTAGATCAGAAATGATTTTTCAAGGTATAGTTCTTTGATGTTATAAAGAATGGTTGCAGTATAAAAGTTTCTGTGTTTTCAAACAACTTTGTTTCAGTGTTTGGTGTTCGGTAGATATATCTTTGGGGAGTAGTATCATATTGGCGTGATTTGGTATCCGAGGATCAACAAAGGATGGTTTACAAAGAATAAGGCTCAAGGCTCAAGATCAAGAAAGAATCAGGGCTCAAGGGTAAATAGTTTAAAGCACATGCATTATAAAACAGGAGTTATGTTTAATAATAGCAACATGCTATGGAACAGTTCGAAAACATTGGTAATATATCTTGAAGAAAAGTTCAGAAATACTTGCCTTACAAGGCTTTATAACTATTACTGATCAACTCTGAGCCGACTCTTTCGCTCAGGCTTTAACGTCCAACCACTAGATTCCATTGGATTCGACTTCGACACTCAGGTCTTTCTGTTGAAACTCTACTGAGTTCGTCGAAGGACCACTAGGTTATCTTTAGTCCATCGTCCACTTTCAGGTTCCCGACTATAACCTATAGGGTCCAAATACCCTACATTAGACGTCTAGGTATGCTTGACATATCCTCGATACTAATTCTCACCCAACAATATTCAAACCCGACTCGTAATTATTCATATTAGAATAACACAGACAACAATTAGGGTTCACATTCTCGAAATCGATCTAGTGTTCATTTTTATAAAATACATATATTCATCATTTAAGAAATTAGGGTTATTGAGTTTTGGCAAAACGTTTCACTATAACATACAATCAGGTTTATATAAAACATACGTACATGTATTTACTTATACTTTCTCGACATCCCGATAATTCTCGGATACGCTTCTCGTATTTCCGTAGTCCGATTTCCCGGAAATCGGACAGCGTCCCCTTTGTTTATCGGACTACCCGTCGAAACATCACCGACGTCTATCACAACAATTAACCACTCAAACAATCCAATCATTACAGTTCATAATTCACAATTCGCAATTCACGGCTCAATAGAACTTTTAAAACCAAATAGTAGTTTTCGTTCCGAAAATAATCATACGAACTATTTTATTTATTCTGTAAGTTTAGGACTCAGAACGTATCATCACGGTCCACCGTCGACTCACCGAAGTTCACCGTCGACGGCGGAAAAATTCATGGGTACCCAATTAGTTTCGGGTTTCCAACATAATTTTTACCGATAAAATAAATATCCCGCACGAAGGATAATTATACCATGAAATTACTCAATAAATTCTCTGCAGAAAATACCAGTTTTGATTAATAATCACAAAAATCATTCGAGTTATACATTTGTCACAATCAATTACTCGAAATATTTTCAGAATAATCATTCGGTTTAAATCAAAAATAACAAAAAAATATATAATCGAATTACAGGCAACAGAACACCACACAGGGACTCGCAGCCACGCGACACCACCCTCACCGTTTTCGGCGAGGGGCGGCGGCGGCCCAGAAGAAAACATAACCATCACACCTGCACACACACACACACACACATATATATATATATATGCACGCACAAACAGGAACCATAGAAATATGGTAGCAACCTGGTAACACCAAGCGCGGCGGTAAAACCGCCGGAAGAACGGCCAGAAACAAAGTACGGCGGCGATTGCAATTTAGGGAAACAACGGAAACAACACAGCAGTCCACTCACTGGAGCAAGAACAGTGCAGAAGAAGATAGAGAGAAGAAAGGAAAAGGAACAGAGATGGTGAGGAGAGAGAGGCTGTGTGATCCTTTCCTTCTCTCTTTCTCTTTTTTTCGGTTCATACAGCAACAACACACAACCAATGTACTGCTGCCACGTATCTGTGATTCAGGACACGTGTCAAATAAATAGACACGTAATTTTTGCGATAATTATGAAGATTTAAAGGTCTATTTTTACCCTGAAATTCGAATTTAAAGAAACGAGGTGCAAATAAAACAGCCCCCGAAAATTACGAAAATATTTTTAAAATATCATAAGTATCCCGGAGTTTATAAAAACATAAATTTCGTAATTTTAAAATAATTTCTGAAACGCAGTTTATACCCATATTTCTCATTTAACGAACCGAGGTGTCCTTAAAACAGATTCAGAAAATCATGAAAATAATCTTAAAATATTACAAATATCCCGAAGTTAATAAAAACATGAATTTTGAAATTTTAAAACAATTTTTAAAATGCACTTTATATCCGCTTTTATCAATGAAGCGAAACAACGAACACGTGAAATTAATCCCGAAAATTTCCAAAATAATTTTAAAATTCTCGGAATATTCCAAAATTAAATAAATATGAGTTTCATAATTTTTGAAGAATTTTAGAATTAAATATGTATTTTACAAATTAAAGCATTCAGAAAATCATTTAAAGATAAATAAGTAATAAAATATTGATTTCTTAATTTTATAAAATCCTAAAAATAATTATTATAATTATAAAATCATAAAAATAATTTTTGAAACATTCCCAATACTTATGCAAATAAATTTGCACCAAATCCACTTTTGACGATAAAAACAATCCAATACGACTCCATAATTAATCACACGAACAACCCGGTATATTATAAATTACACCTATATAATAATCAATCAACACAAAGCGGTCAAAACCAATACACATATTTTATTTAATAATTTCCGTAATAATCACATATTTAAATAATTCAAAAACACACGAGTCGTTATATCCTTTCCCCCTTAAAAGGATTCTGTCCTCAGAATCTGGTCTAACTAATTAAGTGAGGATATTTGTCAAGCATATCTGACTCAAATTTCTAAGTAGACCCTTCTACTCGAGGGTTCAAACGTACTCACAATAGGTATGCACTCATTTCCAAGGACTTGCCTTTAACGATCAAGAATTTGGATTGATCACTATATGCAGAACAACTTGGACAAGAGCCCCATTGGCTCCTGATCAATTACTTAATTGAAACCCAATACTTATCACTTTAATATTGACAAGTAAAATACCTTAGGTATACACACTGGTGTGACGGTCATATCATTCACGAACAACTTTATATGTATTTATCCTTACCTCGAATGGTTCACTAATTTTAGGACTTAACCTGTCCCTTCTACTTAGACTTATCCAGTTTCTTATAAGACGACACTTTTACTAACACTACTGGTCCTATTTCTATATTCATATTCTTTCTCAATATAATTTTGCCTTCTTCCTTTGTCTACTCCGAGCTGCTTCAATCAATATCATTACGTTCTTGGTGTGCTGATCTAACTTAGAATTTGACAACTTTCTTTCTCCCACTTTATTTTAATAGAAATGGGAACCTATACTTGCATTCACATGAAGCTTGGTAAAGTGGCATTCCAAAGTTGACATTGCTAATAAATGATCATTCCAGTGTTTCCTTAAAACTCCACCTCTCAACATATTTTACCTTTCCTGAATCACTTTTGTACCTTGACTCTCTATTCAAAGATGATAGGCGGTACTCGTTTTCAACCTGGTTTCCAAACATTTAAACATCTCTTACTCTTTTCAATTCATTTACTAACTCCTCGGTGGTCTTATTTACATCCAATCCTTTCTGTCGACATAAGGCATCTGTTACCATACAGCTTTGTTTAGGTAGTCGTTAATGGATTAATTCAGAATCTTTTGTTAACCTCGGTCAAAATTTTATTCTTGAAGACTCAGCGTATAGTTGCTTTCCTTCTGATCTTTGGAGAAAGAAAAAAAATCTTTGGGCATTCCATACAGGCTTTCTTATTCTTTGAATAACTGAGGATGTTATCAATAAATATAATTTGCTTACCCAAGTACTCCTTATACACCACGTTCCTTAATTCCTTGTAACCACCTGATACACTTGTCATTTCACATAATATCATCAGAGCTTGCAATGCTCTGAACTCACTTTGATCGGAATCTCTGATATTTTCTCAGGTCAGATCTTAAATTAATTCTCAATGCATAACATACTTCTTAAATTAGGTCTCATAAATAATCAATTCTTTATAGGGTCTCACTTCTTCTTATTCATTGTTTTGTTAGACTCCCGATAATCAGTACATACTCTTATAATTTCATTCCTTTTCTCCATGAACATCATTGGTACCTTTCACGATTCACTTCTTGTAAAACCATTCCCTGAGTCTGCCTTATCCATTAAGCCTCCAATAATTCACCTTAATTCTTTGACGTGTCCAACACTTTCTAATCCATTTTGAAATTTCCTTCTTATACTTGGTTATCACTATTTTTCTTTAAATCTCCATACATCTTGACATCTCTTCAATAACTTAAATACTTAATATTATGAATTCCCTGTGGGATCTCATTTCTTAATTCTTCTACTTGTAGCATCCAAGTGCTGGAAGAAAATCTGGGGATATCGTGATCGTTCTCCTGGGCGCATAAGTTTTCTTTTTCTAACTACTAACATCATGATTCATTATCTTCCCTTGACATCTTATCTTTCCTTTCCTTTTTGCTTATCGCTTGTCACTAAATTCGCTTTTCCTCGTGAATACCTACTTCAACCTCTTATGGCCCGTATCGATCTTACACCTTTCTCCATACATATTATGTTTCCCAAATCTTTCAAAATGAATATTGTAACGCCCCCAAATCCGGGGTCAAGGCATTTGGTCGTCACTATGAAATCTCAATCCAACTTAACCTGTTAAATTATTAAATAAATGCCAGCGGAAGATATTTAACATAAATGACCCCAACCTAATCCAAGATCTTTTAAGGTTACAGTTCTAGAAACAAGATATCCAAATTCCACAAATAAATTTTTCTCACTTTCTTTTAAAACTCGTTTCAATAAATTCCAACTCACAATTAAACTCACTAGTATAACTTCGAAATGAAGTATACTAGGCCCAAATAAAATATACAACTATAATATAATATAATATAAACAAATTTATACAATAAAACTTACACTAATCCGTAAACCCTGGACCAACCACCTTCCAAAAGCTTCTTCTTTGCTTCCTCGAATTACGCAGCTAAACAGCGCAAGCTAATCCTCACTGGAGGTTAAATTTGAAAACAGGCAAGTATGAGCGAAAGAAATGCTCAACAAGTTAATTATAGCATATATAGGGTCATTTTGATATAAAATGGACATCTGCATAAGCGCAGAACATTTTTAAAATCAAATCATAATTGCTGAATCATAAAACTCTTTTTGATACTTTCTAGCGAAAGGCTTCAGCAATACTTTGAATCTTGACGAGAGCAAAGCTCGTAAAACAGTGTTTACGGAAATATCGTAAACAACAACAACAAGAAGCAATGATCATGGAATGAATCATAAACTTTACTCAAAACCGAACTCTTGAAATTAATACTTATTTTGTTGTTATATCAAATTAGATATAAATACGAACTTTGATGCTCACAACATTCCATACTGAAGTCAACATCAATCATCTATACTAATACCACCTTTGATAATTAACAACAACGTAAGTATCAGCAAAAAAATAAGAAACTGAATCAAAACCACAATTCACTTTAATCCAAAACAGAATCAGTATTTTTAATCCAAAACAGAATCAGTTGATAAATCATTTATTCTATGAATATCAAAACAATATCATAATTTAGATTGGAATCCTCGAACGACGGTGTGTTGCCGCCGGTGATCAGCCGCGGAGCAACACCGGTATGCCAAAGCATATCCAACTAAACAAAGGGGTACCCAAGGCACATATCGGCCTAGCAAGGTGTTATATCCTGTATAACACATAGCTCACGCTGGACCGCCGCCACGGCCTCTTACGCAACCATCCAATCTTAAAACATTTTTTTTATTGAAAGGGGTCATAATACTCGACACCCTTATAAATTTTATTCGCCCATTCACTTGGGCAGAAAACCAAAACAACGTCATCTTTCTCAAAATCCACAACATTTATAAATCCGATAATTGGATAAGTAAAATCACTTAGCTATTCTGAACATAGAATAACGGAAGAATACTTGCATAAACAGAATTATTTAATTCAGCGATATGTAAAACATTTATCGATTCTAAACTGAGAATAGGGAAAGCAATACTTGCATGATACGATTCAAAATAAATATCACTTGAACAATAAGTGATGATAGGGATACTTGCATAATATGAATCGAATTAAACGTCACTTGAATGATAAGTGAGGTTAGGGTACTTGCCTTTGGATTTTAGCAGTTAGTCACACTCGCAACGACACATCTATTCTGATATTCTGTCTCAAGACATCACCATCTTTATTCTACTAATTCTTGGGCCTGCTGCTCATGCAGTGCTGCAACCCACTATTCCATATTATTCAACTCTAGCTTTTATCCACTTCATCTGGTCCTGATCGTCTTGAAAGACTCGTATCTATAATTAAAACATAATACTTTAATCGTCTAATCGATAATCACTCGACGAACTACGCGTCAAAAACCTATCGTCTAAACCCATACGATAGCCCATATATAATTAACACAGACAAACACAAGACTCTTGATCCACATACGCACATAATTCATATAGCATATAAGCACATAACTAATGTATCACTTAATTCATATCACATATGACTCAGTGCGTCAAAAGGGTCGACTCGATATGTTTAAAACGGAAATCGGGTCAAAAATATGATTTATCGATCAAAAATCGACTCAAAATGACTTGTAAAACAAGCGACCTTTCAAAACAAAAGAATTTGGGTCTCGAAAGTATTTTTATTGAAAGCGGAATATTTTTCTGAGTCTGTACGCGTTCGTTTCGTATTAAACAGATGAACGATTTATTTATAAAAATATCTTGTCCCAACACGTAATTAGGTTTCGTAAATTTTTATTATATAACCTCATTCAACGTCTCTGATAATCGTAGGTTACGTTCCCGTATTTTCGGAATTAATTTCCCGAAAATCGGGCAGCGTCTCTTTTGTTTATCGGCCTACCCGTCGAACATCCCGACGTCGAATCAACAACACAACCACCACAATCCAATTTACAAGTCCCAACCACCAATTCGAAACAACAATAATAATTGTAAGTCACAATTCCTAAACGTCCATTCCATTACAGTTATTAATTATTATCCGTACTTATAATTATTTATTTTAAAATATTAGGACTCAGAATAAATCATCACAGTCCACCGTCGGCGGCGAAATTTTGCGGGTACCCGATTAAATCCCGGGTTTCCAACGCAATAATTCCACCGATTATTATTATTATTATTATTATTATTTCCCACTCGGAATTATTTATATCACGAATACTCGATCAAAAATTTTCTGCAAAAAGAATCAAAATTCCAATCAGAATTAATAGGATAAAATAACAGGAGCACAGTACACGCGCGACAAGCAACAAAACACGCGCCACCATCCCCCTTACGAAGAACAGCGGAGAACAGCAAGGGGCGGCACCGCACCATAACAACCACACCATATCACAATGACCACACACACATACAACTATATATGCATGTAACAAGACGGAACCGGAAAGAATGCCAGAAAGACGAACCGGAAACCCGAATAAAGCCACAGCCTCGCCACCACCGCCTCGTCGGAAGCCGAGGAAGGGCGGCTGACACCGCGTGAATCACCGGGAAAAACGAGGATCACGGGAAATAAACCGTAGAGCACATCCCTGACAGCTTACCGAACCACAAACTATCGCTAGGGAAGGGGAAACCCCGAGAGAAAAGTAAAAACAAGAAGAAAGAGATGCAGCCGAGAGACTCAGGGAACAAAGGGGCTGCAATTGATATTATATTATTATTATTTTTTTTTTTGCCTTTATCTAACCTATTATGTTGTTTACACGTGTCCAGGAAGTTGCAAGAATTAAACACGTATATTTTTGGATAATTATGCAAATTCAGAGACCCGGTTTTATCTCGAAATTTTGAAATTAACGGACCGAGGTGTACGCAAAACAGTTTCAGAAAATTACGAAAACTGTCTCAAAATGTTAGAAATATCCCGAAGTAAATAAAAATGAAATTTTCATAATTTCAAAACAATTTTTGAAACACAATTTATACCCGCTTTTATCAATTAAACGAAACAACGTGCGGGTAAAATTAATCCTAAAAATTCCCAAAATAATTTTAAAATTCTCAGAATATTCCAAACTTATATAAATATGAGTTTCATAATTTTTGAAAAATTTTAGAATTAAATACGGATTTTATAAATAAATGAAATCAGAAAATCATACAGGGCTAAATAATTGATGAAATATTGATTTCTAAATTTTATAAAATCCCAAAAATAATTATTTTAATTATAAAGTCATAAAAATATTTTTGGAAGATAATTTAAATATTTATGAAATTAGATTTTCAATAAAATCACTTTTAAGGACAAAAACAAAACGATACGACTCAGTATTTAATAATACAAATAATCCTCAATCACAACTAAGTCACGCACAATTAATATTACATACAACACATAGCAGACGTAATATCCATCCAATCCCTAATATTACTAAACGAACTCAATTTACCGATATCAATAAATGATCGGTTTTCAAATAAACTTTTGAAATTAATACATTTAAGGAAATATTTTCAGATATTAACAAGGACCGATATAACACTCAACAATTAGCACATTACCAATTAATAACACAAACTCGTCAATTAGGAATAAAATATCCACCATTTTATTCCTTCTAAATCAGAAAATCACATAAACATATTCAAATAATAATAATAATAATTCTGAAAATACGGGATATCACAATCTGCCCTCCTTATAAGGATTCCGTCCTCGAAATCAGCAGAAGACAGCACTTAGGGTTTTCTAACCAACTTTCCATTTCCAAATAAACTCAATTTTCCATAATCTCAAATAAATCTTGTATTCTTTGTATAATAAAATTTTTATAGGAGCTTCACTGTGCACCACTGTTCCATTCACACCCTTTGACCAATTCTTCAATAGAATCACTTTTTACTGATCGCGAGAAAGAGGAATAGAAAGAAAGATAGAGAGAAGAAAATAAAGATAGATAAAGAGAGAAATAAAGAAACAGATTGACTTCGGTATATGCCACTAATATTTTAATCGCATTGCAGTCCACTGTCGTCCTTCGTAATTTCATCACATAACCCTGCTTTGACTTGACCAGGATAACTCAGCTTAACTTGATTGACATACCTTCGAATATTTGGAATGATAAAATCATGGAGTTTCAAAAAGAAAAGAATTTGATACCATAACGGAACCAAAATCTAAATTTGAGAAAGATATTGTTGAAATAAAAGAATAACTGAGAGATCAATATGACCAAACGAACTTGGTATTGCGTGTCCAAATTAAGACACTACTAAAGGTTGTTAACCTTCATGTATTCACAATACACACAAGTGATGGCGTCCCATCCAACTCCTATCACACAGACAGGTATACCTTGTGTCCCTTATATTTAAGGTTGTTCATCTCAGTCAGAATAAAAGAATATGAAAGAATTTGAAAATCAACTGAATAAAGCTGACAAGATTTCAAAGCTGATATTTCTGAAGGAAATGAAGTCCAGAGAACAAAATTCTGGCACCAAAATGAGCAAGTGGTGTCACATCACCAAGAAACTATCCACCAAATAAGAAAAGTGGAAGTTAAATTATAATAACTTGACAGAGCTATCAAAACCTGAAAAATAGGCTTCATGACAGCCTCTGGCACATTTGAAACACAGATATAATTGAAAATGAGTGTTAGGGAATATATCTCCTCTAACAATTACTTCTTTTTGAGAGATGTCAAAAGAAATTATAGAAAGAAAAGGTATTGCCAAAGTCTTAATATTTATCTTCAACTTGAACTCTCCAGTTGACTCGCCATCTGATTCTAGACGCTTCTTCATGTTCCAAGGATATCGATAATCTTTATCGTCGTCGAACCGTAGTAGTCTCGAAAGATTCCACCATAGAAGTTTGCAACTGCCAGGAGTTCCATCCAGCTCAACACAACCATCTCGAATGATTGCGCCTATCTTAACTTATTCGTTGGTACTATATCCAATAGTCCAACAAGAACTCGATATGAGCTCAAACGTCCTCACATAGCTATACACACTCCTACACACTCTCGTTTCTAGTTTACTATAACCTCAGCTCTGATACCAACCTGTAACGCCCCCAAATCCGGGGTCAAGGGATTTGGTCGTCACTATGAAATCTCAATCTAACTTAACCTGTTAAATTAATAAATAAATGCCAGCGGAAGATATTTAACATAAATGACCCCAACCTAATCCAAGATCTTTTAAGGTTACAGTTCTAGAAACAAGATATCCAAATTCCACAAATAAATTTTTCTCACTTTCTTTTAAAACTCGTTTCAATAAATTCTAACTCACAATTAAACTCACTAGTATAACTTCGAAATGAAGTATACTAGGCCCAAATAAAATATACAACTATAATATAATATAATATAAACAAATTTATACAATAAAACTTACACTAATCCGTAAACCCTGGACCAACCACCTTCCAAAAGCTTCTTCTTTGCTTCCTCGAATTACGCAGCTAAACAGCGCAAGCTAATCCTCACTGGAGGTTAAATTTGAAAACAGGCAAGTATGAGCGAAAGAAATGCTCAACAAGTTAATTATAGCATATATAGGGTCATTTTGATATAAAATGGACATCTGCATAAGCGCAGAACATTTTTAAAATCAAATCATAATTGCTGAATCATAAAACTCTTTTTGATACTTTCTAGCGAAAGGCTTCAGCAATACTTTGAATCTTGACGAGAGCAAAGCTCGTAAAACAGTGTTTACGGAAATATCGTAAACAACAACAACAAGAAGCAATGATCATGGAATGAATCATAAACTTTACTCAAAACCGAACTCTTGAAATTAATACTTATTTTGTTGTTATATCAAATTAGATATAAATACGAACTTTGATGCTCACAACATTCCATACTGAAGTCAACATCAATCATCTATACTAATACCACCTTTGATAATTAACAACAACGTAAGTATCAGCAAAAAAATAAGAAACTGAATCAAAACCACAATTCACTTTAATCCAAAACAGAATCAGTATTTTTAATCCAAAACAGAATCAGTTGATAAATCATTTATTCTATGAATATCAAAACAATATCATAATTTAGATTGGAATCCTCGAACGACGGTGTGTTGCCGCCGGTGATCAGCCGCGGAGCAACACCGGTATGCCAAAGCATATCCAACTAAACAAAGGGGTACCCAAGGCACATATCGGCCTAACAAGGTGTTATATCCTGTATAACACATAGCTCACGCTGGACCGCCGCCACGGCCTCTTACGCAACCATCCAATCTTAAAACATTTTTTTTATTGAAAGGGGTCATAATACTCGACACCCTTATAAATTTTATTCGCCCATTCACTTGGGCAGAAAACCAAAACAACGTCATCTTTCTCAAAATCCACAACATTTATAAATCCGATAATTGGATAAGTAAAATCACTTAGCTATTCTGAACATAGAATAACGGAAGAATACTTGCATAAACAGAATTATTTAATTCAGCGATATGTAAAACATTTATCGATTCTAAACTGAGAATAGGGAAAGAAATACTTGCATGATACGATTCAAAATAAATATCACTTGAACAATAAGTGATGATAGGGATACTTGCATAATATGAATCGAATTAAACGTCACTTGAATGATAAGTGAGGTTAGGGTACTTGCCTTTGGATTTTAGCAGTTAGTCACACTCGCAACGACACATCTATTCTGATATTCTGTCTCAAGACATCACCATCTTTATTCTACTAATTCTTGGGCCTGCTGCTCATGCAGTGCTGCAACCCACTATTCCATATTATTCAACTCTAGCTTTTATCCACTTCATCTGGTCCTGATCTTCTTGAAAGACTCGTATCTATAATTAAAACATAATACTTTAATCGTCTAATCGATAATCACTCGACGAACTACGCGTCAAAAGCCTATCGTCTAAACCCATACGATAGCCCATATATAATTAACACAGACAAACACAAGACTCTTGATCCACATACGCACATAATTCATATAGCATATAAGCACATAACTAATGTATCACTTAATTCATATCACATATGACTCAGTGCGTCAAAAGGGTCGACTCGATATGTTTAAAACGGAAATCGGGTCAAAAATATGATTTATCGATCAAAAATCGACTCAAAATGACTTGTAAAACAAGCGACCTTTCAAAACAAAAGAATTTGGGTCTCGAAAGTATTTTTATTGAAAGCGGAATATTTTTCTGAGTCTGTACGCGTTCGTTTCGTATTAAACAGATGAACGATTTATTTATAAAAATATCTTGTCCCAACACGTAATTAGGTTTCGTAAATTTTTATTATATAACCTCATTCAACGTCTCCGATAATCGTAGGTTACGTTCCCGTATTTTCGGAATTAATTTCCCGAAAATCGGGCAGCGTCTCTTTTGTTTATCGGCCTACCCGTCGAACATCCCGACGTCGAATCAACAACACAACCACCACAATCCATTTTACAAGTCCCAACCACCAATTCGAAACAATAATAATAATTGTAAGTCACAATTCCTAAATGTCCATTCCATTACAGTTATTAATTATTATCCGTACTTATAATTATTTATTTTAAAATATTAGGACTCAGAATAAATCATCACAGTCCACCGTCGGCTCGCCGAGGCTCATTGCCGACGGCGGCGAAATTTTGCGGGTACCCGATTAAATCCCGGGTTTCCAACGCAATAATTCCACCGATTATTATTATTATTATTATTATTTCCCACTCGGAATTATTTATATCACGAATACTCGATCAAAAATTTTCTGCAAAAAGAATCAAAATTCCAATCAGAATTAATAGGATAAAATAACAGGAGCACAATACACGCGCGACAAGCAACAAAACACGCGCCACCATCCCCCTTACGAAGAACAGCGGAGAACAGCAAGGGGCGGCACCGCACCATAACAACCACACCATATCACAATGACCACACACACATACAACTATATATGCATGTAACAAGACGGAACCGGAAAGAATGCCAGAAAGACGAACCGGAAACCCGAATAAAGCCACAGCCTCGCCACCACCGCCTCGTCGGAAGCCGAGGAAGGGCGGCTGACACCGCGTGAATCACCGGGAAAAACGAGGATCACGGGAAATAAACCGTAGAGCACATCCCTGACAGCTTACCGAACCACAAACTATCGCTAGGGAAGGGGAAACCCCGAGAGAAAAGTAAAAACAACAAGAAAGAGATGCAGCCGAGAGACTCAGGGAACAAAGGGGCTGCAATTGATATTATATTATTATTTTTTTTTTTTTGCCTTTATCTAACCTATTATGTTGTTTACACGTGTCCAGGAAGTTGCAAGAATTAAACACGTATATTTTTGGATAATTATGCAAATTCAGAGACCCGGTTTTATCTCGAAATTTTGAAATTAACGGACCGAGGTGTACGCAAAACAGTTTCAGAAAATTACGAAAACTGTCTCAAAATGTTAGAAATATCCCGAAGTAAATAAAAATGAAATTTTCATAATTTCAAAACAATTTTTGAAACACAATTTATACCCGCTTTTATCAATTAAACGAAACAACGTGCGGGTAAAATTAATCCTAAAAATTCCCAAAATAATTTTAAAATTCTCAGAATATTCCAAACTTATATAAATATGAGTTTCATAATTTTTGAAAACTTTTAGAATTAAATACGGATTTTATAAATAAATGAAATCAGAAAATCATACAGGGCTAAATAATTGATGAAATATTGATTTCTAAATTTTATAAAATCCCAAAAATAATTATTTTAATTATAAAGTCATAAAAATATTTTTGGAAGATAATTTAAATATTTATGAAATTAGATTTTCAATAAAATCACTTTTAAGGACAAAAACAAAACGATACGACTCAGTATTTAATAATACAAATAATCCTCAATCACAACTAAGTCACGCACAATTAATATTACATACAACACATAGCAGACGTAATATCCATCCAATCCCTAATATTACTAAACGAACTCAATTTACCGATATCAATAAATGATCGGTTTTCAAATAAACTTTTGAAATTAATACATTTAAGGAAATATTTTCAGATATTAACAAGGACCGATATAACACTCAACAATTAGCACATTACCAATTAATAACACAAACTCGTCAATTAGGAATAAAATATCCACCATTTTATTCCTTCTAAATCAGAAAATCACATAAACATATTCAAATAATAATAATAATAATTCTGAAAATACGGGATATCACAAATATTATTACTGTTAATCCCAAATTATGGGTAGGATAATTTAACTCATAAGGTTTCGGTTGTCTAGATGCATATACAATAAATCTATTGTGCTGCATTAACACACATCCTATTCCCTAATGAGAAGTATCACTATAAACTACCAAACCTCCTTGATATTTTTAAATAGGTGCTGAAACCATTCTTTCATTTAACTCCGCAAAACTTTCCCTTCATCCTTCTCCATTTCACAAAACTTCTTGCTTTTCCTGGTTAGCTTCGTTCAAGTTATGGCAACTTCCAAGAAATCTTGCACAAATTTTCTATAGTAACCGGCTTATGATAACAGTTCTTACTTTTGTTGGTGTTTCTGGTTTCTTTTCATTTATAGTAACTTTAATTTCTACTGAATCCCTTTTTGATTTTTTTTTGTTTGCAATTGATCGAACAAATTATTAGGTCAAGGTAATAGATACTTGCTCTTAATAGTAAACTTGTTAAGCTTTCGCTAGTCGACGCGTAATCTCATACTTCCATTTTTTTATTAACAATTAGTACGAGTGCACCTTATATGATATGCTGGGCCTAATCGCTTCTTCTTCAAATATCTTTTGTGTCTACTCTGCTAACTTTCTCATTTTAACTGGTGCCATTTTGGGTAAGGTCATGGTAACTGGCTCCATTTCAGGCGTTAAGTCAATCGCGAGCTTCATTTCCCTATCTAAAGGAAATGTTGATAACTCATCTGGAAATATATCTTGAAACTCTTTAATTGCTATAAAATCTTCAAACTTTGTTTGCTTCCGACTTTTATGCATTTTATAATTACCATAAGGCTCATATCTTGATCACCGCAATTATCATTAACAAATTCGTTACCTTCTTTCATCTTCTGAACCTCCTCACCTTCTCATTTGGCATCCTCAGAATTATCTTTTCATCACGACGGTCTGTCTGGACATCATGTTTTAGTAGTCAATCCCTTCCTTAGAATAATATCAAATCTTCTTACCTTCCAGGATATCAATTCTATACAACTTATTGCCAAGAATTTCAACTTCACCATTGGTACTCACTTATTTAACAACTATACGTTCTTGACTTGCTAGTCCTTTAATCACAATCTTATCAATTCAACAGGGTAATTTATCTTATCAACAAAACCTTGAGAGACAAACAATTAAGTTTCTTCCACATCTTTTAATATTTTAACGCATAAGGTATTCACCCTGATCATCCATATCATTACATCCATATTCTTAATAACATATTTCACAGGAAAATCGCATATTCTCGTTCTAAAAAAATGTATTCCTTACTGGAGTAGATTCCCTTGATTCTTAGTGGATTCTTCACTGGGACTAGTGATTTGCAATCCTCTCCAGGTGCCCTTATTTCCTTCCCATGCATAAAACGTAGATGGAACTTCGTCCGCTTAATTCAGGATACGTTGATTTCTGTTTGAAAACCTCTTGCATAGAACGATAGTACAACGAAACGACTAGAAGGATTCAAAATCCAACAAAATTAGAGTTGAAAAGAAAGAAGAAACAAGGATTTGAATATGAATGAGACAACCACATTGGTACTTAAGATGGCCAGTCTTTCATACCATAAGGCATACAGCACATGATTAGGTGGCGTCCCACCCGACTCTTCGTCATCCGGACAAAGTGTCTCACCATCGCACTGTTTGTCCCAATCAGAAATCAAGACTTGAGGGAAGCAAATAAATTTGAAAGGAATGGAATATCCTTCTTTTCGATATCATAGAAAAAAGTTTATTTGAGGAAAGAAGTTCATACATTTTTAGGAATTGAGAAGGAATATACGCTGTAATGTTAAAAACTAGAACGATACCATTGGTCACCATCCACATTTCACTTGTATTCATCTTTCGAGCTTGTTCGATCATATCCCAATTGTGTCATATGTCAACTTTAGAAAGTCCGCTAAAATGTCTTCGCAAACCCAGCATTATAATGAATTCTTACTTGCTAAGTTTTGTATCATTAACATCGCACTTACACGTATAATACCTTAACAATTCGATCATAATAGTGTTCCTACCAGGTAACTTCGAGATTCCTCTTTTAATTTAGAATAACCACGTACCATTCGACATAACGATCCTTTTGTTAATAATATTCTGTTTTAAGAGAGGTCTGGAAATCTTTCCAATCTTCTTCGATCACGCTCCGGCTTTTGATAAATCAATAAATTCTTCAAACTCTGATAGTCCTAGTAATTGAATGTATAGTTACTCCGTACACTGATTCTGTTGTAAATTTTATCAAAAAATACTTACACTTTACTGTTAGGAATAATCAACTTCTTCATAATCATAGGTTACTTCGTTCTTGAAATTAGCAATACTAAATCTGAAACATCATTCTTCCAGGTAATCCGGGCTTTCTAACAAACAAGAAACTCAAGTAGTAACTTGACAACCAATGTTTAAAAAAAAATCATTTTATTCGAAAAGGCTTTTAGAAATTTATAAAGGGAAATCTTTTTCGAAAACTTGTTTAAAAGTTTGGAAAATCATAACCCTGGTTGTCCTTACTATATGAGTTGGTTGTTGTCCTTCCAACCTATAACAAGATACCATATTAAAGAAATAATTACATAAAAATTCATTCACTCCAATCTACCTTTTCTCCTTTATCGGGTCCATTTGCCTTCCTTAATCGATGAAAACTTCAATTGTCGTTGCATGATATCTTATTCGTAGCTTCACGTCAAAGCTTCCATACTGATAATACTCCCAACATTCTCATTGCAGTAGTTAAGTAAAACAGGTTATCCAATAGTCAATAAATCTATTTCATAGAACAAAGTTTGCTCGTATCACATCACATTACTACTTTACATATCGCATTTATCATCATCATCATTTAATTCCACAAAATCCCAGGTTTATACTTTTCTCTCTTACTCCTTCAAAATTCATCTAGTTCATCCCATACTTATTCACGGGTGGCTTAGTCACTAAGGGCTTCTTTTAACCTGATAACAGCTATCCTCTGAAACACTTAAATCTCCTTTCTAAACTTTGTCTCACCTCTATTTATAACTCAAGCGCTCACCATTTACTGTAGCTCTCAAGTCCATCCTCGCAGGTACAATCGCTTCATAGGACAAGTTCTAAACTGGGGGTATAGAACAGAATGTAGGGTAAAGTAAAGAGATAGACTCACAGCCGAATGTCCAGTGAAACAAGAATAAACAGATGGTGGTTCTTGAATAGGTAATCTTATATCAAGAGGCGGAAATTTTTTTTAGCATAGAATAGCTTGAAGAAGTGCAGCCGTTATAACAGAAGGTAGTGTCGTTAATACTGGTGGGGGAACTAGGTGCAAGTCCAATCTGAGAGAAGATGACGATCCTCGAACGGAAAGTTCCAAATGATCAAATAACATCGGGAAATCAAAATCTGCCATTGCCGTTGTCTGGAATTCACGTCGCAAGCTGAGAATCCCGAATCGCAACACGAACCGTGCTGAAGACTTACTACACCGTCGCACTCAACCTCACAACATCTTATTTTTCTATTTCCTACTCCTAATCTTAACCCTATACCCATTCTCGACAATCTAGGCTTGTTTCAGTGACTTATAACCTGTGGCTCTGATACCAACCTGTGGTGCCCTCCAAACCCGGGTCAGAAGTTTTGGGTCCACAACACATATACAATATATAAACCTGAATAAGAAATATCATTTGCAATGACCCTGCTTTACAAAACCACAGATCGCAATAGGTTAAAGTATGAAAACAAGCCACAATCTTAACCTTTATTACAACGTACCAAATCCCAACTAATTTAACTTACAATTGATAATAAAATCATTCTTACAATCTGACTATCTCTATACCGCATGAAGCTTCTGCTAGCTCAATTCAACTCAATTGGAACCTTAGCCCGCACTTTGGACTGAGGAACTTCACTATCATCCATATTCTTTTCAACTGTAAAATATATAAAAGAATCGCAAGGGTAAGCTAACTAGCTCAGCAAGTCATAATAGTGATAACTGAGGTTAAAAATGATCGAATGACATGGTTCAAAGGAATCAAGTTTCTTTTTAACTCATCATTAGAATTGGATATTCATTTTAAGTATTAAAAACCAAGGTTAGGCGGCTGATCAGTCACGCACTAACCCCAAGCAAGCACACAGCACTGCTCTAATTACTGGATCCAAGGCACACATTGGCCTAACTTGACCATTGGTATGGTCTGACCATGAATCTCGTCCACATATATAAAAACTATCCAATCCTAAAGCAGTTCAATATGATAAACGATATAATTCAATAAAACAAGTTCATAATCAATGATGGTTAAATACTTTAATAAAAGCATAAGGAAACTTATGTATATCTCAAGGGAATTTTAGGGTATGTATAAGAAACAGTTTTCAATTTGTACCAGCATCATGTATTAGATCAGAAATGATTTTTCAAGGTATAGTTCTGTGATGTTATAAAGAATGGTTGCAGTATAAAAGTTTCTGTGTTTTCAAACAACTTTGTTTCAGTGTTTGGTGTTCGGTAGATATATCTTTGGGACGTAGTATCATATTGGCGTGATTTGGTATCTGAGGATCAACAAAGGATGGTTTACAGAGAATAAGGCTCAAGGCTCAAGATCAAGAAAGAATCAGGGCTCAAGGGTAAATAGTTTAAAGCATATGCATTATAAAACAGGAGTTATGTTTAATAATAGCAACATGCTATGGAACAGTTCGAAATCATTGGTAATATATCTTGAAGAAAAGTTCAGAAATACTTGCCTTACAAGGCTTTATAACTATTACTGATCAACTCTGAGCCGACTCTTTCGCTCAGGCCTTAACGTCTAACCACTAGATTCCATTGGATTCGACTTCGACACTCAGGTCTTTCTGTTGAAACTCTACTGAGTTCGTCGAAGGACCACTAGGTTATCTTTAGTCCATCGTCCACTTTCAGGTTCCCGACTATAACCTACAGGGTCCAAATACCCTACATTAGACGTCTAGGTATGCTTGACATATCCTCGATACTAATTCTCACCCAACAATATTCAAACCCGACTCGTAATTATTCATATTAGAATATCACAGACAACAATTAGGGTTCACATTCTCGAAATCGATCCAGTGTTCGTTTTTATAAAATACGTATATTCGCCATTTACGAAATTAGGGTTATTGAGTTTTGGCAAAATGTTTCACTATAACATACAATCAGGTTTTATATAAAACATACGTACATGTATTTACTTATACTTTCTCGACATCTCGATAATTCTCGGATACGCTTCTCGTATTTCCGTAGTCCGATTTCCCGGAAATCGGACAGTGTCCCCTTTGTTTATCGGACTACCCGTCGAAACATCATCGACGTCTATCACAACAATTAACCACTCAAACAATCCAATCATTACAATTCATAATTCGCAATTCACGGCTCAATACAACTTTTAAAACCAAATAGTAGTTTTCGTTCCGAAAATAATCATACGAACTATTTTATTTATTCTGTAAGTTTAGGACTCAGAACGTATCATCACGGTCCACCGTCGACTCACCGAAGTTCACCGTCGACGGCGGAAAAATTTATGGGTACCCAATTAGTTTCGGGTTTCCAACATAATTTTACCGATAAAATAAATATCCCGCACAAAGGATAATTATACCATGAAATTACTCAATGAATTCTCTGCAGAAAATACCAGTTTTGATTAATAATCACAAAAATCATTCGAGTTATACATTTGTCACAATCAATTACTCGAAATATTTTCAGAATAATCATTCGGTTTAAATCAAAAATAACAAAAAAATATGTAATCGAATTACAGGCAACAGAACACCACACAGGGACTCGCAGCCACGTGCCACCACCCTCACCGTTTCCGGCGAGGGGCGGCGGCGGCCCAGAAGAAAACATAATCATCACACCTGCACACACATATATATATATATATATATATATATATGCACGCACAAACAGGAACCATAGAAATACGGCAGCAACCTGGTAACACCAAGCGTGGCGGTAAAACCGCCGGAAGAACGGCCAGAAACAAAGTACGGCGGCGATTGCAATTTAGGGAAACAACGGAAACAACACAGCGGTGCACTCACCGGAGCAAGAACAGTGCAGAAGAAGATAGAGAGAACAAAGGAAAAGGAACAGAGATGGTGAGGAGAGAGAGACTGTGTGATCCTTTCCCTCTCTCTCTCTTTCTCTTTTTTTTCGGTTTATACAGCAACAACACACAACCAATGTACTGCTGCCACGTATCTGTGATTAAGGACACGTGTCAAATAAATAGACACGTAATTTTTGCGATAATTACGAAGATTTAAAGGTCTCTTTTTGCCCTGAAATTCGAATTTAACCAAACGAGGTGCAAATAAAACAGCCCCCGAAAATTACGAAAATATTTTTAAAATATCATAAGTATCCCGGAGTTTATAAAAACATAAATTTCGTAATTTTAAAATAATTTCTGAAACACAATTTATACCCGTATTTCTCATTTAACGAACCGAGGTGTACTTAAAACAGATTCAGAAAATCATGAAAATAATATTAAAATAATACAAATATCCCGAAGTTAATAAAAACATGAATTTTGAAATTTTAAAACGATTTTTAAAATGCACTTTATATCCGCTTTTATCAATGAAGCGAAACAACGAGCGCGTGAAATTAATCCCGAAAATTTCCAAAGTAATTTTAAAATTCTCGGAATATTCCAAAATTAAATAAATATGAGTTTCATAATTTTTGAAGAATTTTAGAATTAAATATGGATTTTACAAATAAAAGCATTCAGAAAATCATTTAAAGATAAATAATTAATAAAATATTGATTTCTTAATTTTATAAAATCCTAAAAATAATTATTATAATTATAAAATCATAAAAATAATTTTTGAAACATTCCCAATATTTATGCAAATAAATTTGCACCAAATCCACTTTTGACAATGAAAACAATCCAATACGACTCCATAATTAATCACACGAACAACCCGGTATATTATAAATTACACCTATATAATAATCAATCAACACAGAGCGGTCAAAACCAATAAACATATTTTATTTAATAATTTCCGTAATAATCACATATTTAAATAATTCAAAAACACACGAGTCGTTATAGGAATACCTTGAATTGTGAGATTCCTGTAGAATTTCATTCTTCAACTCTGCCACTGGTGGAATCCTAATTCTGGAGGAAAATCTGAGAATACCTTGGTCATCTTTCTGAGTGCATAACTCTTCTCGTTCCAAACGATTGATATCCTGATCCATTATTTCCTCTTGACATTTCTTTATCTTATCTAACAATTATAGCTGAAAAGTCATACTCTACATCCTTGCTTCATCAGGCTTGCAAATTCCGACTTCCAATTCCAATGTCTGAAATTCCTTATATAATTCCTCTGGTATTTTTAACACATTCAATCTCTCTTTTCTGCTTAACGCGTCTGCCACCACATTTGCTTTTCAAGGGTGATAGTTAATTGTACAATCATAGTCATTAATAAACTCCAACCATCTTCGTTGTCTCATATTAAGTTCATTTTGCGTGAATATGTAGTTCAAACTCTTATGATCCGTATATATCTTGCATCTTTCTCCATATAGATAATGTCTCCAAATCGTCAAGGCGAATTCTATTGCTGCTAGTTCAAAGTCATGAGTAGGATACTTCTGCTTATTAGGTTTTAGTTGTCTAGACGCATATGCAATAACTTTATCATGTTGCATCAAAACAAAACCTAATCCCTTATGAGAAGCATCACTATAGATTATAAAATTTCCTTGATCGTCTGGAAGTGACAAAACATGTGTGGTGATCAATCTCTTCTTCAATTCCTGGAAACTCGTTCCATATAAACTTCTCATTTTTCCGGGTAAGCTTCGTCAAAGGTGTCACAATCGTCGAGAAAACTTGAACAAATCTTCGATAATATCTTGCTAATCCTAAGAAACTTCTCACTTTTGTTGGTGTTTTTGGCCTTTCCCAATTCGTAATAGCTTCAATCTTTACGAGGTCCACTTTGATTCCTTCATTACTTACCATGTGTCCTAAAAACTGAACTTCCTGTAACAAGAACTCACACTTTGAGAACTTGGCATACAACTTCTCTTTTCTTAAAATTCCCAAAGTTATCCTTAAATGCTCTGCATGGTCTTCCGTTGACTTTGAGTAGATCAAAATTTCATCGATAAACACAATGACAAACTTGTCCAAATATTCCTTAAAAATTCTTTCCATTAAGTCCATAATTACTGATGGGGCATTGGTCAATCCAATAGACATCACTAAAAATTCATAATGATCGTACCTTGTTCTGAAAGCTGTTTTTGGTATATCTTCAGGTTTGATCTTCAATTGGTGATATCCAGATCTCAAATCAATCTTAGAGAAATACTTGGCTCCTTTCAGTTGATCAAACAAATCATCGATTCGAGGTAATGGGTATTTGTTCTTGATAGTAAGCTTATTGAGTTCTCGATAGTCGATATATAATCTCATGCTTCCGTCATTCTTCTTAACAAATAATACTGGTGCAACCCATGGGGATACACAGGGTCTAATAACTCATTTTTAATAACTCTTGCAATTGCTTTGCCAACTCCTTCATTTCAACTGGCGCCATTCTGTACGGGGCCTTAGATACTGGTTCCGTTCCAGGTGCTAAGTTAATCGCAAATTCAATTTCTCTATCTAGAGGAAGTCCTGGTAACTCGTCTGGGAACACGTCTGGAAACTCATTTACGACGTGAATATCTTCAAGTTTTGCTGGCTCCTGATTTCTATCTATCACATAAGCAATGAAATGCTCACATCCTTGTTCTTAGGAATATGTTGTGAACTTGATGATAAATTATACAAAACACCTTAGTAGATTCAACTTAGTGAATTTTGTAGAACTCAACGAATGATTAAATATAGTCCCGATGGATGATTCAATATAGTCCCGACGGATGATGATTTGACATCCATCGAGTGAGTAACTTATGTAATAATAAGTAGTGTAGCACATTTCTGCAAACAACTTTGTGTAGATTCTGTAGGAGCTTATGTGTCATGTTGACTACTAGTAGATATGCAGAATAGGTTGATTAATTGTAAATATGAGATGTCTTGTAATTCTGCATAAGTGAAATGGAGTCAAGTGTCAAATAGCTACCCGACGGATGATCAACAAAGCTACCTGACGGATGATCAACAAAGCTACCCGACGGATAACAAGCATGTTCCCGACGGATGATCAATTCAAATATCTGTTGACAGTGACAACACAGTCACATGTGTTGGGTGTTTTTAAAAGGAATGTGGCAGCCTGTTTAGCAGGAAATTGAGAACAAAGAAGCATTACCATTTCCATGCAAGGTATGAAAATTTTCAAAGATACTGGAATGGAGTAATGAAGCAACATGGAGTTAGACTTGATAGGTTTTGTTTTATTATCCTGTCTTATTATTATGTAAACTTGGTGATATATAAACCAAGTGTAGCTAGTAGAACAAATAACTAAGCAAACACATTTTAGGAGAGAAATAGAAAAAGCTGTACTTGTCAAGAATTTGTCTGTAGTTTGTTTGTTCAACTTGTAAAGCAGCTGTGAGCCAATTTGAGCTTCACAGAGTTCTCAAATCGATATATATATATATATATATATATATATATATATCTGGTGGATACATTCAAATCCACCAAAAAGTTTTAAAGACTTGTGTTTTTATTACTTTGTGTTTGATTTATTAAATCCTTTCATTCCACACTTTGCAAATCAAAACACATATATATATATATATATATATCTGTCGAGTTAAGAACTGTTTTTAAAAACTTGAAAAAGAAGCCAGAATTACATTCAACACCCCCTCTGTAATTCTTATTGTATTGTTAGGGAATAATAATTGGTATCAGAGAAAGCTCTTGAAGTACAAAGAGTGTGAAGATCATAACAAACAACAAGATGAACAAGAAGGATGTTGGAGTTAAAATTCCTTTTCTGGACAAAGACAATTATCACCACTGGAAGGTGAAAATGCATCTATGTCTTCTTTCTCAAGATGAGGCCTATGTGGATTGCATAGAGAGAGGTCCTCATGTACCAATGAGAGCTGCAACATGCAATGAACCATCGGTTCCCAAGCCTAGGCATGAATGTTCAGATCCTGATATTGAGCAAGTCAGGAAAGAAAAAAAGGCCATGAATATATTGTTCAATGGAGTTGATGGTGATATGTTTGATAACATCATTAACTGCAAAAAAGCTAAGGAGGTTTGGGACACTATCCAGATTATTTATGATGGTATTGAGCAAGTAAGGGAGAATAAGATGCAGCTGCTAATTCAGCAATATGAGCACTTCCATTGTGAAGATAGCGAGTCTCTCACTGATATTTTTAGTAGATTTCAAAAAATACTAAATGCTCTGAAGTTGTATGGAAGAGTCTATCAGACAAAAGACTCTAACCTCAAGTTCCTTAGATCTCTTCCAAAGGAGTGGAAACCAATGACACTCTCATTGAGAAATTCTCTGGATTACAAGGAGTTTACCTTGGAGAGACTGTATGGCATCTTGAAAACTTATTAGCTTGAAATAGACCAAGATGAGAGGATGGAGAAAGGAAGGAAGAAAGTTGGGTCCATAGCACTGGTTGCTGAGGTAGAGAAGGAGAAAGAGATGAAAGTAGAAGCTGTTGAGACTACTTCAAAGGTCTGTGAGAACAAGGGTAAAAGGCTGGTAGCTGAAAATGAAGATTATTTGAGCCAAGTTAATATGGATGATATTGATGAGCATTTAGCATTCCTTTCCAGAATATTTTCCAAGCTCAAGTTCAAAAAGAACTTTGGAGCAGCCAAGCCAAGTAGAAATATAGTGGATAAATCTAAATTTAAATATTTCAAATGTGGCTCGGCAGGGCATTTTGCCAGTGAGTGTAGAAAGTCAGATTCCAGCAAAAAGAAGTTTGAGCCTGTTGATTACATCCAGAAATATTTTGAGTTGCTCAATCAAAAGGAAAGGGCTTTCATTACATAGGAAAATGACTGGGCAGCTGATGGATTGGATGAAGATGAAGATGTAAGCTATGTCAATCTAGCCCTGATGACCAAGTCTGATGAAACAGAAAAAAGTTCTTCAAGTAATCAGGTAATCACCACTAACCTAGCACATATATCTAAAGCTGAGTGTAATGATGCAATCAATGACATGTCTACAGGATTATATCACTTGCGTGTTACACTTAAGTCTCTCACCAAGGAAAATGCTAAAATTAAAGAAAACAATTTGTTTTTAAGTAAGAGGAACAATGTGCTAGAGTCTCGGTTTATTGAATTTGAAAAATTGAATATTGAGTATAAGATTGCTAAGGATGAATTAACTGAGTCCTTGAAGAAAGAAGAGATTTTAAAGAAGCAGCTTAAACGAGAACATGAGGTGATTAAAGCATGGAAATCATCCAGAGATGTCCATGCTCAAATCACTAAAGTTCAAGGTATTGAGTCCTTTTATGATGCAGCCTGGAAAAAGAGTAAGGAGAAACTGGAATCCAACTTGGTTGAAGGATTGTTGACAGTTGTGGACTCGACGGATGATGAGAATCATCCATCGGATAACTAAAAGGATTATCCGTCGAGTGACAAAGAGCCATATCCGTTGGCTGTGAGTAAACCTGTGAGCAAAGCTAAGCTTGCCAAATTGAATGAGAAATATGGATCAGTTTCCAAAAACTTTGTTTTAAGAGAATCAAGTCAAGTGAAAAAGGAGAAGAAAGTTAATGTTGGTCATCTGTCCATCAAGCAATTGAATGACAGATTAGAAAAGATTGAGGTTAAAACATAAACTAAAAAGAAAAACAATAGAAATGGGAAAGTAGGAATTAACAAGCATAACAACTACACACCTGAAAAATATGCACCAAGAAAAATCTGTGTTAAGTGTGGTAGTGTTAATCATCTGTCTGTTAATTTTTGCCATGCCTACTCCTGTGTCTGTGCCTCCCTCTTTTCCTAACATGACTGCTATACCTACCATGCCTATGAATGCTATACCTAATCAGAATATGAATGAACAATTTGCTAATATGCCATTTGCACCTAATCCTTATTATGCTGCATTTAGTATGCCACAAATGCCATTTAGCATGCCTTACTGGAATAACATGTTTTCCAATATCATGCCTTTTCTTGTCAACCACAATATGCATGATAATTATGTCCTAATGAATGGTTTCAAAGGTCTAACTCAAATGACTAAGGATGAATCAGAAATTCCCAAGTCAAATGAGATCAAACCTAAGAAACCAAAGAAGAAAGCTAACAAGGCAGGACCCAAGGAAACTTGGGTACCAAAATCAACTTGATTTGGTTTTGATGTGTGCAGGGAAACAAAATGAATCTTTGGTACTTAGATAATGGTTGTTCAAGGCACATGACTGGAGATTCTACCCTGCTCACAGAGTTCAAGGAAAGAGCTGGCCCAAGTATTACTTTTGGAGATGACAGCAAGGGTTATACTGTGGGATATGGCTTGATTTCAAAAGAGAATGTCATCATTGAAGAAGTTGCCCTAGTGGATGGTCTCAAGCACAATTTGTTGAGTATCAGCCAGCTTTGTGATAAGGGCAATTCAGTAACCTTCAATTCAGAAGCCTGTGTTGTGACAAACAAAAGAAGCGACAAAGTGGTTCTCACTGGTGTGAGAAAAGGAAATATATATCTATCTGACTTCAACTCATCTAATGCAAAATTTGTTACTTGTCTTCTCAGTAAAGCAAGTCAATATGAAAGTTGACTATGGCATACGAAGCTGTCCCATCTAAACTTCAAGACCATGAATGAGCTTGTCAAGGAAGAACTGGTTAGAGGCATTCCTCAAGTGGAGTTTTCTAAGGATGGATTGTGTGATGCCTGCCAGAAAGGAAAGCAGATTAAAGCATCATTCAGAAAGAAGCTTGATTCAATAATTGAAGAACCTTTGCAATTGCTACACATGGATTTGTTTGGACCAGTCAATGTGTTGTCCATCTCAAGGAAAAGATTTTTCCTAGTAATTGTGGATGATTTCTCAAAGTTCTCTTGGACATATTTCCTAAAGTCTAAAGATGAAGCTAGTGAAATCATCATCAATCACATAAGGCAAGTCAACAATCATCCTGATTTTAAAGTAAGAAGAATTAGGAGTGACAATGGAACTTAGTTCAAGAACTCTGTGATGAGATCATTTTGTGAAGATAATGGGATTATGCATGAGTTTTCTGCAGCAAGAACTCCACACCAAAATAGAGTAGTGGAAAGAAAGAACAAATCTCTTATTGAAGCTACAAGGACAATGCTTGAAAAATCAAAGTTACCAACATATTTTTTAGCTGAAGCTGTGAATACTGCCTGCTACACTCAGAATATTTCTTTGATTAATCAAGCAAAGTGTATGACACCATACCAATTGTTCAAGAATAAGAAACCAACTCTAAACTTTCTTCATGTCTTTGGCTGCAAATGTTTTATCTTGAGGAATCAAACTGATCAATATGGGAAGTTTGATGCTAAAGCAGATGAAGGAATTTTTGTTGGATATGCTGTGGGAAAGGCATATAGGGTTTACAATCTAAGAACCAACATTGTTATGAAATTAATACATGTTGTGTTTGATGACAAAAAGATTGAAGGACTGCAAGATGGAAATTTCCATGAAAGTCTCAAGTTTGATAATGTGGAGATGGTTAGTGATGACAGTGATGATGAAAGTGTAACACCCCAAGATCCGGGGTCGGGGATCCGGGTCATCATGGTCTTTCTTTCCATAATATCACTTAACTTAATTAATAATAAATAACCTCATGCTGTGACCCCACACTAACACACACCACAACCCGTTATATTCTCAGAGATGAAATTGAAATAAGTACAAGTCCTTGAATCCACAATTTAAAAGTTATTACAACCCAAAATGATTACTTGATAAGTTTACAGTTAATTGCCATTATCTGCCACAAGTTATAATTATACAATATTTGGTTCCCAAAAGTAGAATGCCTGATCTACCAATAGATCTACCTCTATAGCTATAGCAGCTACAACATCAACGGGAAGACGCGGGACGCTTCCCACGCGCTTGCGCTGGGTCTGCTTGAGTCTGGCCATCTTTCCTAACTGTTGTTGTGAGATGAAGAAATGAAGCAAGAATGACCATTACAGCTCACAAGATAATATATAGTGTAAACAATAATGCAAGTATCTAAATGGATAACTTACTGGAAACCTTTATCAAGTGTAAGGTAGATACTTACTGGATATAAGCTTAAAGGAAGATGAAGCTACCAATTACTTCACTATACTTATATCATTTATAAAACTACATGAACTACCACTGTTCAAAGTATTATAGGTTTCAAAAGGTCATCACATAGATGAGACCACAAGTTAAGACTTGAATAGATTCAATCTTTGATATAATATTGAATGAAATGAAGTTTCGAGATACTTTATTTAGTCCCGATATATATATATATCCATATATATATCTCTTATACATTTCCTGGAACCCTCTATTATGTAAAGTATGAACAGAGTTTGTAATATCCAATGAATTTTGGAAAGGAAAAGAATTTTGGCATAAACCCGATATCTTGCTGATCAGGCAAAGATACCAATAAGTAACCTTTTCTACAAGTAGATGGACGAATTCCCCACTGGTCATCACCCTGGTCGCAATAGGACCTTATGTTGGACTGCCACTCAGCCACTTACGCATTTGATGGACTCCCACTGAGCCACTTACACTTTCATGGATGCCCACTGAGCCCATGTTGCTTATGCCGACTCAATAGATGGACTTACTTCCCGAACGTTGGGTAAGTATTCAATTCATTTACCAAAACAGCAACCTCGTTGCGAATAGAAAATACACCACAGAGCCGGATCCCTCAGGTTTTGAGCGAGTATTTAAATCCCCTTTAAAAGGAAGATCTTAAATATAAAAATGAGTTTTGGGATCAGCTCTAACTTTTAAAATTCATTTTGAAGACTCGAAAACACTTTAAAGAGTGTTTGGAGTAATGCTGATTTAATAAAGTAAATCAGTCCCGATATATTAGAAAATATCTGAATATTATCATTTAAATAATATTCCCATAAGGATAATCCTTATAAAAATAATTGAAGTAAAAGTTTTGAAACTTATACTTGAAATGAATAATAAATAACCAAAGATATACTTATACGAAAGTACTATCTTTATTTCAATAATCGAAAATAAGTTTAATTATCGAAACATTATTCTTTAATAAAATAAAGAATATTATTTAGTAAATAATAGGAGTCATAAGTCCTCAAATGAATATTCAAATAATATTCAATAAGTAGAATAAACAGAGTCATAAGTCCTCGAATGAATATTCAAATAATATTCATTATTTAAAATAAAGTTATCGAATAAACCTTATTCGATTGATAGTTTTGAAAACTATATCAATATATATATATATAATATACTCGGGAACATCGACTCCCGGTTTTAGAAAATGTTCACCTTTGGGTCCCCTATACTAAGGGTATACGCACCTACTGCTTATCTCTAGCATAGGTATTATGCAACTATAAGCATTTGAATCAACAATTAGATATCAAGATTACGAAACAAGCATGCATATATACCATATCAACATGCTCCAATATATCGCAAGATTTGCTAATAACAATCATGCACTTATCACAAGATAATGCATATACATATATACATCACAACAACAGTATAACGGGTAGAAAACTTGCCTGAGCAACTGGGGGTGACAAATGGTTTGGGATGAGTCTGGTAACCTATAAACAACATATAAGTTGGAATTAAACCAAAGTCGCTTATGAATCTATACTTTAACCAATTAGACTCTAACACTCGCTTTGCGCTCAACGATTCCCTTAAGTCGCTCGAGTACCCTCGGCTCCACCATTTTTAATAAATTAACCATTAAGGGTTTTAAGGCGATTCTTTCGCGAGTGCCTTACCAACTGCCTAATACACTTTACATAAATGATTCATACTCCAATTAGTCCTTTAAGGTCTTTAACCTATGTTTCAAAGTAAGGCGAGGGGTAATGGTTCGTTCGCGAAACGCCGTTACTTAAAACGGTCGTTTCATCGGATTCAAACGAACCACATATCAAAACGAAGCTCGTAACATGAAATATCTAATCATGGCAATGGTCAAATCCTAACAGTGAGTTCTCAGGTTCTGATGTTAAGAGCAAAAACAGTTTAAGTAGATCGGACATTACGACGGCTATGTTTACGCGATTACCAATTTTTATTCTACTCCAAACCAACCACCAATCAACCACAATTCATTCATACAACCAAAATCCATCCATATCATACTACAATAGCCCCAACACCTCAAGTTCTCCAATTTATATTATTGTCAAACATGAATTAAAACTATACTTAAGTTCATTAATCAATAATCCAAGAATTACAACTCCAACTCATTACAAAACCAACCACACTCTAAGTCTACAAGAATCATGCTTCTTATGAACCATAACAACAAAACTAAACCTAATACTCAAAGTAAAGTTAGGGTTTGGAGGGGTTATACCTTCCTTGGAGAGTGGAGAATCAAGTAATTAGCTTGGAATCACCCTTAAAAGTGCTTATCCAAGCTTAATCTAAACAAAAACTCAAGAACAAAAATTTAAGTTCTTGAAAAACACTATTCACCCTCTTCTTCCATGATTTTTAGGAAGATATTGTGAATGAATTTGAAGCTCAAACTTATAGGATAGCTATATCTATGCATAAGGAGTATTAGATAATTACCTCACTAATTAACAAGGCTTGGATCTTAGATTTTGAATTTTCCTTCTTGAAATAAAGAGAAAAGCCGAGAGCTTCCTTGAAGAAATGAAGTCAACTTTGTGTTTTTTTGGTGAAATGAATTGTTTTGGCTTGGTTGATGTTGTTTTGTTTTGATTTATTACTTTTAACCATGGTAACTTTTGCATGGCCAAGAATCAACAAACAACACACTTCCTTTTTGTCATGCTTATGTCACCTTGTTATGTCATCCTCCCACACTTGTCCTCTTCTTATTGGTTTGATGACATCATCCTCACTAACCTCTTTGATTAGCTTCTAATTACTTGGCTAATGACCGCTGATCTGTTATACGGTTCGCTTAACTTTCGTTTTCGTTTATCGTTTGAGGGATCATACTCGGGATCTTATTACTTGGGTTTCCTTAACCTTTCTCAATACATTATATTCCTTTTATGATCCTCTCTTATAATCCTTGAATTTAAATCCTCTTTATCCTGTTACCTTATACTCAATTCTTTCGGTATCTGGTGGATTTTTGGGAAAAATCAAAGTGTTTGAATTTGGATTCTGACGATCTTTACATACACTTATATATCATATAGAGTGCTAATAAGATCTCAGAATAACAATAAAAGAACCCCTACATAGTGTGGCATGAAAAGTTTTCTTATTCAGCAATATCAGCAAAAACACTATTCATAAGGGTTATAAAAAAGTTCAAAATTTTGGGGTTATTACAGTCTCCCCTCCTTAAAATGATTCCGTCCCGGAATTAAATAGAAAACAAATGGGGGTACTTTTCTAGCATTGCGCTCTCTAGTTCCCAAGTTGATTCTTCCACATTATGATTCTGCCATAGCACTCTGACTAGCTTGATCACTTTGTTCCGAAGCACCTGCTCCTTCTTATCCATAATCTTTACTGGTTTCTCCACGTAAGTCAGATCTGGTTGCATATCCACATGCTCGTCTCCACTATGTGCCTGGCATCCCGATGATACTTCCTTAACATTGACACATGGAACACATTATGAACTTGTTGTAGGTTCGGGGGTAAGTCTAGCTCGTAAGCCAACTTCCCAATCCGTCTTAGTATCTCAAAAAGTCCAATGTATCTTGGGCTTAGTTTTCCTCTTCCAAGGGGATACTTTTAGTAGTACTAAGTCCCCTACTTCATACTCCTTGTCCTTTCGGGCTAGGTCTGCATATTTCTTCTGTCTGTCTTGGGCTGCTATCAGCCGTCCTCTGATAAGATCCACTATGTCTTTGGTCATTTGGACCACTTCGGGTCCGAGCATCTTCCGCTCTCCTACTTCATCCCAGTATAAGGGAGATCGACACCTTCTTCCGTACAGGGCCTCATAAGGCGGCATTCCGATGCTAGCATGAAAGCTATTATTATAAGAAAACTCGATCAACGGCAAGTGATCATCCCAACTTCCTTTAAAGTCTATTGCGCAGACTCTCAACATATTCTCTAGTGTCTGGATGGTCCTTTCACTCTGCCCATCCGTCTAGGGATGGTAAGCGGTACTCATATTTAACTTGGTCCCCGCACATTCTTGAAAGCTCCTCCAAAATCTGGAGTTGAACCTGGGGTCTCGGTCTGAAATAATGGACGCTGGGACTCCATGTTGCATCACTATTTCCTTAAGGTAAATGTCCACCAGTATATCGACTGTGTATATCTCATTGATAGGAATGAAATGGGCTGACTTTGTCAGTCGGTCTATAATCACCCATATGGCATCATGATTGGCTTTCGTCCTGGTAAACCGACAACAAAATCCATGGCTATCTGTTCCCATTTCCATTCGGGAATCTCCAGGGGTCGTAAAAGTTCACTGGGTCTCTGGTGCTCTGCCTTTACTCTTTGGCAAGTCAAATATTTGCTTACCCATTCTACTACGTCTCTCTTCATGTTGGGCCACCAGTAATACTCCTTCAAATCCCTATACATTTTGGTACTTCCTGGGTGAATGAAATACCTTGAACTATGGCTTTCATCCAAAATCTCTTCTTTAAGCTCTTGAACGTTCGGAACCCAAATCCGGTAGGAGTACCTCATTATCCCTTTATCATCTCTCTCAGTATGGATCTCTTCTCCAGTCATTGACTCTCTGCCTTCATTCATTACTTTCTCTTGGCACAATCTGATCTTTTCCAATAACTCTGGCTGCATCGAGATCTCAAACAGCTTTTCAGTTCCAGTTCCGGTTACCTTTACTTCTATTTCTATTCTCTCGAAATCCTTTATCAATTCTTCCAAAGTCATTATCATTCTGAGTCTTTCCTTTCTACTAAGGGCATCAGCCACCACATTGGCTTTCCCCGGATGATAGAGAATCTCACAATCATAGTCCTTGATTAGCTCTAACCATCTCCTCTGGCGCATGTTGAGCTCTTTCTGCGTAAATATGTACTTGAGGCTCTTATGGTCTGTGAAAATCTCGCACTTCTCTTCATACAAGTAGTGCCTCCAAATCTTTAAGGCAAAAACTATTGCCGCGAGCTCAAGGTCATGAGTAGGATATCTAATCTCGTATTCCTTCAGTTGTCTCGACGCATACGCAATCACCTTACCATGCTGCGTAAGCACACACCCTAATCCTTTGTGCGATGCGTCACTATATATCACAAAATCTCCTTTTCCGTCTGGCAATGCCAACACCGGGGCCGTTACCAACCTTTTTTTTAATTCTTGAAAACTATTCTCGCATTTTTCCGTCCATTCAAACTTCTCTGTCTTACGAGTAAGTCGTGTCAAAGGGGTTGCGATCTTCGCAAAGTCCTGTACAAATCTACGATAGTAGCCGGCCAATCCTATGAAACTCCTTACCTCTGTGGGTGTGGTTGGCCTTTCCCAATTTGAGACAGCCTCTATCTTGGAGGGGTCGACCAATACTCCTTCTTTATTGATCACATGTCCTAAAAACTGTACTTCATTCCGCCAGAATTCACACTTCGAGAATTTGGCATATAACTGTTCCTCTCTGAGTATTCCTAGAGCTATCCTCAAATGCTCTGCATGTTCTGCCTCAGTCCTTGAGTAGATTAAAATATCATCGATAAAAACTATCACACACTTGTCCAAGTACTTCTTAATTACTCTGTTCATTAAATCCATGAAAGCCGCTGGGGCGTTGGTTAATCCAAAGGACATTACCAAGAACTCATAGTGCCCATACCAGGTACGGAACGCGGTCTAGGGAATATCTTCGGGTTTAATCTTTAGCTGGTGATATCCAGTTCTCAGGTCAATCTTGGAAAAATAAACAACATCCTTTAGCTGGTCGAACAGATCGTCTATTCTAGGTAACATGTACCTGTTCTTTATGGTTAGCTTGTTCAACTCTCAGTAGTCGATGCACAGCCTCATGCTCCCATCCTTCTTCTTAACAAATAACACTGGTGCTCCCCACAGAGACACACTAGGTCTTATCATACCCTTATCCAAGAGTTCCTGCAATTAAGTAGCTAATTCCTTCATTTCTAACGAGGCTAACCGGTAAGGTGCTTTTGAAACTGGCGCCGTCCCTGGGGCCAACTCAATAGCAAATTCAATCACTCTATCGGGTGGTAATCCCGAAAGGGCTTGTGGGAATACATCTTCAAATTTGTTGACTACCGGAATATCTTGTAAGTTGGGCACCTCCTTCTGCGTGTCCACCACATAGGCTAGGTAAGCCTCATTTCCTTTTCGTAGCATCCTTTTGGCCTGGGCCATGGTCAAAAATTTCTGCGTCTGCCTCTTTCTCCTAAATATGACTTCTTTCTTTCCTGGGATATTCAACTTAACTTTCTTCCCCTTACAGTCTATCTGAGCATCATTGCTAGATAGCCAGTCCATTCCCAAAATTACATCAAACTCCCCTAATTTAAAAGGAATCAGATCAACACTAAAAGATTGTTCCCCTATGCCTAACTCATAGGCGGGGTGAATCTGGTTAACAGGAATAACTTCATGATTGGCTATTTCTACTTGTAAGGGTTCTATTAAGGGTTCAGCCTTAAGTCTTAATTTACGCGCAAAGTCCTTTGATATAAAAGATTTAGTTGCTCCCGAATCAAATAAAACGTTTGCACTGACTGAATTTCGAGAAAGGGTACCTGCTATCACATCTAAGTCTTTCATAGCATCCTGGACTGTCATGTTGAAAGTCCTCGCAGTAGGTGGCTTATTGGAGGCAGCCCTGCTGGCTCCTGAAGCTGCTGGTTTGTTCATTGGGCATTCCCTCTTCCAATGACCCGGGCGTCCACACTGATGACAAGTGGTGGTTGGAATGACAGCAGGGGTTGATGAAGGGCACTTAGTTAAATAGTGACCCTCTCGACCGCACTTAAAGCAGGTTACTGGCTTTTCTTTACACTCCCCAGTATGCATCCTTCCACAAGTGTTACAGGCTGGCAATGGGGGTCGAGATTGGTTGGAATAGGACCTTCTTGACTTCTGGCCGCTCTGGCTCACATTCACACTCATTGGCCGTTTAAACCCAGTGTTCTTTCCCGGTAGGGACACTGCTCCTCGATTAAATCTAGTTGGGAAGCTCCCTCCTGCGGAACCTCCACCCATGCTCATACTTTTCCTCTTTATTCCCTTCTTCTGTCTTTCCTTCTGCATCTGTTCACTTCCCGCTTCTACAATTGTTGCCTTTTGCACCAGAGTGGCATAATCCGTAAGCTCAAGGATTGCCACCCTATTCTGAATCCACGGTTTCAGTCCCTGCCGAAACCTCCTAGCTTTCTTTTCCTCGGTACTCACAAACTCCGGCACAAACCTTGATAACTCGGTAAATTTTGCTTCGTACTCTGCTATAGATAAGTTATTCTGCTTTAGCTCTAAGAACTTGAGCTCCATCTGGTTCTCCATAAACCTCGGGAAATACTTTCCCAAAAACAACTGACTGAACCTCTCCCAAGTTATAATAGTATATTTCTCCATGTTTTTCTTGGCCTCCCATCAGTAGTTGGCCTCTCCTTTCAGAAGGTAGGTAGCAAATACAGTCTTCTGTGCCTCATCGGTACTCAGAATCTCAAAGGATTTCTCCATTTCCTTCAGCCATGCCCTTGCCTCAACTAGGTCGGCTGATCCGTGGAACTCAGGGGGCTTAAGGGACTTAAAAGCCCTGAAAGAGTTTGCCACAACATTGTTATTTCCTTGAGGGGGTGGGTTGGGTTGGCGTTCCAAGTTCTGCCTTAGTAGTTGCATGAACTGGCCCATGGGATCCATGCCTGGGTTTGGTACTGGTTGCTCAACCTCAGTTTCTCCTTCTTCAGCCTCTATCTCAAATCCCTCAACATCATATGTTTCCTCCTCCTCTTCATACAGGGAGTCATCCTGTTCAACATAATCCTCGTCTTCCTCTTCACTATGTTCCTGGTTCCTATCGTCCTGGTTATGGCTTCCCTGGTCCTCAGATCCAGGGTTCGCCCTAGTTCCAATCTTTCTTGGCGGCATGATATTGATAAAAAAAAATTTGGGAAATTCAACGTAAGGTCACAATCATACACAACATTGTGCCTTGCACAGTTCTATAATAGGGAGAATGTATCTCGCAGTTCTATTATATTATGACAGTTCTAGAAGAAGTGCAGTAATAATAATGATAAAAACAGTGATCTCGTCACTAAGGAACTGAACTGAAAGGAAACAAATATATACATAATGCGAGAAATACATAGTTTGATATGGTCAAAAGTACAACAGTGCTACAGCCATCTGCCTAAAAGTGATACACAAGAGTCTATCTGTCTAGTCAGAAAAAAGGATGCTATATACAAGTCAACTATCCCGGAAAATTGGCTCTTACTATGGCCTCGACTAACTAGACAACTAGACTATCCCATCGTCGGTCCTGAATCACACACCGGAGCGGGTCAGCTGCCATGCCCTTTCCATCACATGACGGAAGATATAGTCGGCCTGCCGCCTGGCGATCCTACCATGCCTGTCCCCCTGGAGCGATCATAGTCTCGCTCGGGATGTGAGGTCTATCCCCATCAGCTCCCTCCTCAAGGATCAAGGTATAGTAGCCCTAGTCTCATAAGCTCGGGCACGCCTACCCGCCCTCTCTGCATTCAACTCCCTCCAGACCTCATCCAGCCGGGCCTCAGCAACAGCCACTCGGGTCCTCAGTACATCATGAACATAGCCGTGAGCTAACAAAGACTGCCTATGGGCAGGGTCGAGAGGTGGTGAATCCGGAGCCGCTGGGGGTGCCTCCTCGGTCTGCCTAGGCTCGGGAGTATGGGTCTCTGAGTTGTCATCATAGGGGCTCCAAGATAGGGGTGGAGGGGTAGGAGCTCTGACCACCGGGAGTGAGGGTAAAGGGGTACCAGTATACTCCACTATAGCTCCGACATGCTCCTCGGCTACTAGGACCTCATCCGGGTCCTCCTCATCTGAAATAGCAACAACCTCTGTCTCTGACTCCTCTGAGGGGTCCTCCTCATCCTCCTCCATCTCAGGCTCCTTCTGATCCTCGGCATCTAGCAGTGCCTCATCATGTTCGAACATCTCAGGGTCCTCTATCTCATGTGCCTACACATTAAATGAGCTAAGTTACTATCATGATACTTATAAGGGTTCCCGTAAGGGTTTTAACTGTTAGTGCTACTTTAAGTAGTCCGACTATGAACTTGGCAAGAGTTCTTATTATCTTTGTGAGTTGATTATTATATCGTCGCATCATCTCTGAGGTTTATAACGCTTAGCTCTGATACCATTTCGGTAACACCCCCAGATCTGGGGTCGGGGATCCGAGTCATCACGGTCTTTCTTTCCACAATATCACTTAACTTAATTAATAATAAATAACCTCATGCTGTGACCCCATACTAACACACACCACAACCCGTTATAGTCTCAGAGATGAAATTGAAATAAGTACATGTCCTCGAATCCACAATTTAAAAGTTATTACAACCTAAAATGATTACTTGACAAGTTTACAGTTAATTGCAATTATCTGCCACAAGTTATAATTATACAATATTTGGTTCCCAAAAGTAGAATGCCTGATCTACCAATAGATCTACCTCTGCAGCTATAGCAGCTACAACATCAATGGGAAGACGCGGGACGCTTCCCACGCGCTTACGCTGGGTCTGCTTGAGTCTGGCCATCTTTCCTAACTGTTATTGTGTGATGAAGAAATGAAGCAAGAGTGAGCATTACAGCTCGTAAGATAATATATAGTGTAAACAATAATGCAAGTATCTAAATGGATAACTTACTGGAAACCTTTATCAAGTGTAAGGTAGATACTTACTAGATATAAGCTTAAAGGAAGATGAAGTTACCAATTACTTCACTATACTTATATCATTTATAAAACTACATGAACTACCACTGTTCAAAGTATTATAGGTTTCAAAAGGTCATCCCATAGATGAGACCACAAGTTAAGACTTGAATAGATTCAATCTTTGATATATTATTAAATGAAATGAAGTTTCGAGATACTTTATTTAGTCCCGATATATATATATCCATATATATATCTCTTATACATTTCCTAGAACCCTCTGTTATGTAAAGTATGAACATAGTTTGTAATATCCAATGAATTTTGGAAAGGAAAAGAATTTTGGCATAAACCCGATATCTTGTTGATCAGGCAAAGATACCAATAAGTAACCTTTTCTACTAGTAGATGGACGAATTCCCCACTGGTCATCACCCTGGTCGCAATAGGACCTTATGCTAGACTACCACTCAGCCACTTACGCATTTGATGGACTCCCACTGAGCCACTTACACTTTCATGGACGCCCACTAAGCCCATGTTGCTTATGCCGACTCAATAGATGGACTTACTTCCCGAACGTTGGGTAAGTAATCAATTCATTTTCCAAAACAGCAACCTCGTTGCGAATAGAAAATACACCACAGAGCCGGATCCCTCAGGTTTTGAGCGAGTATTTAAATTCCCTTTAAAAGGAAGATCTTAAATATAAAAATCAGTTTTGAGATCCGCTCTAACTTTTAAAATTCAGTTTGAAGACTCGAAAACACTTTAAAGAGTGTTTGGAGTAATGCTGATTTAATAAAGTAAATCAGTCCCGATATATTAGAAAATATCTGAATATTATCATTTAAATAATATTCCCATAAGGATAATCCTTATAGAAATAATTGAAGTAAAAGTTTTAAAACTTATACTTGAAATGAATAATAAATAACCAAAGATATACTTATACGAAAGTACTATCTTTATTTGAATAATCGAAAATAAGTTTGATTATCGAAACATTATTCTTTAATAAAATAAAGAATATTATTTAGTAAATAATCGGAGTCATAAGTCCTCAAATGAATATTCAAATAATATTCAATAAGTAGAATAAACAGAGTCATAAGTCCTCGAATGAATATTCAAATAATATTCATTATTTAAAATAAAGTTATCGAATAATCCTTATTCGATTGATAGTTTTGAAAACTATATCAATATATATATATATATATATAATATACTCGGGAACATCGACTCCCGGTTTTAGAAAATGTTCACCTTTGGGTCCCCTATACTAAGGGTATACGCAACTACTGCTTATCTCTAGCATAGGTATTATGCAACTATAAGCATTTGAATCAACAATTAGATATCAAGATTACGAAACAAGCATGCATATATACCATATCAACATGCTCCAATATATCGCAAGATTTGCTAATAACAATCATGCACTTATCACAAGATAATGCATATACATTTATACATCACAACAACAGTATAACGGGTAGAAAACTTGCCTGAGCAACTGGGGGTGAGAAATGGCTTGGGACGAGTCTGGTAACCTATAAACAACATATAAGTTGGAATTAAACCAAAGTCGCTTATGAATCTATACTTTAACCAATTAGACTCTAACACTCGCTTTGCGCTCAACGATTCCCTTAAGTCGCTCGAGTACCCTCGGCTCCACCATTTTTAATAAATTAACCATTAAGGGTTTTAAGGCGATTCTTTCACGAGTGCCTTACCAACTACCTAATACACTTTACATAAATGATTCATACTCGAATTAGTCCTTTTAGGTCTTTAACCTATGTTTCAAAGTAAGGCGAGGGGTAATGGTTCGTTCGCGAAACGCTGTTACTTAAAACGGTCGTTTCATCGAATTCAAATGAACCACATATCAAAACGAAGCTCGTAACATGAACTATCTAATCATGGCAATGGTCAAATCCTAACAGTGAGTTCTCGGGTTCTGATGTTAAGAGCAAAAATAGTTTAAGTACATCGGACATTACGACGGCTATGTTTACGCGATTACCAATTTTTATTCTACTCCAAAATAACCACCAATCAACCACAATTCATTCATACAACCAAAATCCATCCATATTATACTACAACAGCCCCAACACCTCAAGTTCTCCAATTTATATTATTCTCAAACATGAATTAAAACTATACTTAAGTTCATTAATCAATAATCCAAGAATTACAACTCCAACTCATTATAAAACCAACCACACTCTAAGTCTACAAGAATCATGCTTCTCATGAACCATAACAGCAAAACTAAACCTAATACTCAAAGTAAAGTTAGGGTTTGGAGGGGTTATACCTTCCTTGGAGAGTGGAGAATCAAGTAATTAGCTTGGAATCACCCTTAAAAGTCCTTATCCAAGCTTAATCTAAACAAAAACTCAAGAACAAAAATTTAAGTTCTTGAAAACCACTATTCACCCTCTTCTTCCATGATTTTTACGAAGAGATTGTGAATGAATTTGAAGCTCAAACTTATAGGATAGCTATATCTATGCATAAGGAGTATTAGATAATTACCTCACTAATTAACAAGGCTTGGATCTTAGATTTTGAATTTTCCTTCTTGAAATAAAGAGAAAAGCCGAGAGCTTCCTTGAAGAAATGAAGTCAACTTTTTGTTTTTTTGGTGAAATGAATTGTTTTGGCTTGGTTGATGTTGTTTTGTTTTGATTTATTACTTTTAACCATGGTAACTTTTGCATGGCCAAGAATCAACCAACAACACACTTCCTTTTTGTCATGCTTATGTCACCTTGTTATGTCATCCTCCCACACTTGTCCTCTTCTTATTGGTTTGATGACATCATCCTCACTAACCTATTTGATTAGCTTCTAATTACTTGGCTAATGACCGTTGATCTGTTATACAGTTCGCTTAACTTTCGTTTTCGTTTATCGTTTGAGGGATCATACCCGGGATCTTATTACTTGGGTTTCCTTAACCTTTCTCAATACATTATATTCCTTTTATGATCCTCTCTTATAATCCTTGAATTTAAATCCTTTTTATCCTGTTACCTTATACTCAATTCTTTCGGTATCTGGTGGATTTTCGGGAAAAATCAAAGTGTTTGAATTTGGATTCTGACGATCTTTACATACACTTATATATCATATAGAGTGCTAATAAGATCTCAGAATAACAATAAAAGAACCCCTACATAGTGTGGCATTAAAAGTTTTCTTATTCAGCAATATCAGCAAAAACACTATTTTTAAGGGTTACAAAAAAGTTCAAAATTTTGGGGTTATTACAGAAAGTGATCAAGAAACAGTGAATAAGGATAATGCAGAAAAATCTACAACTAATGAAGCACATGATTCAACATCTGTCGAGTTGCAAAATGCTTCATCCGTCGGGAGACAATCTGCCTTATCCGTCGGGAGACAATCAGCTTCATCCGTCGGGACACAAAGTGCATCATCCGCCGGGTCATTAAGAGAAGCTGAAAGTAAGAATAGGTCACTTACAGAAAGTTCCCCTTTCTCAAATCAAAGATTCACAAATACATGGGGAGTTTCTAATAATTAAAACTCAGTCACACATCAAGATAACAATGAGGCCTCTTCATCTAGAGCTAATCTACAAAGAAAATGGACTAAGGATCGCCCCTTTGAGCTCATCATTGGTGATGCATCTTCTAAAGTTCAAACAAGGAGAGCAACTCAAGAAGAATGTCTATATAGCAGCTTTCTATCTAAGAAAGAACCAAAGAAGGTAGAAGAAGCTTTGTTGGATCCTGATTGGATTTTAGCTATGAAGGAGGAGCTAAACCAATTTGAAAGGAATAAAGTATGGAATCTGGTACCCAAACCTAAAGGAAAGTATCCAATTGACACTAAGTGGGTATTTAGAAATAAGATGGATCAAAATGGCATAGTAATCAGGAACAAAGCTAGATTGGTTTCTAAGGGCTACTGTCAACAAGAAGGAATAGATTTTGATGAAACTTTTGCTCCTGTTGCAAGACTTGAAGCCATCAGAATTTTCTTAGCCTATGCAGCTCATGCCAATTTCAAAGTCTATTAAATGGATGTTGTTAGGTCCCGAATTATCATAGAAGGGGGGGTTGAATACGATAATCACTAAATTAAAAATTCTTACGAATCTTTAGCGGATAAAATATTTAGTGCTCGGTTAGTGGTTTCGTGTTCTTCAGAGGAATAGTGTTTGGAACGATAAAAACGAGGAACACAAGATATTCGGGGAAATATATATTCGTATATAAATCCTCGAGGGTGTTGCTACACTCTGGTAAATAAATTAACCGGCTACAATCTAAGAACAATAAAGTTCCTAGCTTCTACAAAGATTTACAAATCAAATCCTATACAATAATCTAGCTTGAGTTTGTACTAGGATTTAATTACCGGGTAACGATTATAATGCTCCTAAGAATATACAAGAGTTAAATCGGGCATTATAACGTTACTCCGGTGAGAAGTTAAACGGATATTCAAGTAGCTTGAACTCCTCTGTAAATCTCCGCTTCTTTTTTTATCACCTCTCTTTTTGTTGGAGAAGAAGATAAACAGTTCTTACTCAGATCTGCTGCAAAGTGTAGACTTTATACACAATAAAAGTGTGTGGCTGAGAATTGAGTACTTCTGTAGTGACCAAACCTTTCTGTAGAGACCAAGGGGTGCAGGAGGTGATTTGTGTGGCGACAGGGTGAGGGGGAAGCCTCTGTGGCGACATGTCCTGTGGTGACATGTTTACTCCAAGTACATGTTTATGTACTTAATCAAAAAAACCAAACTAACACCTGTGGTGACACTTATGTCACCCTGGTTTCTTTTGTTTATTTATTCTTTTTCTTTTATTCTTTTTCTTTTGTTTTCTTTTGTTTTTGTTTTTTTTTGTTTTTGTTTTTCTTTTCTCTTTTGTTTTCTTTTTGTTTTCTATTTTCTTTTTCCTTTTCCTTTTCTTTTTCTTTTCTTTTATTTATTTATTTTCTTTTTCTCTTTTCTTTTTTTTGTTTCTTTTCTTTTTAAGTTTAAATTGTAATTAAATTAATTTATAAAATAAACTTAAATATAACTTATATAAATAAACTAATTTAGATTTATAAAATAAACTTATTTAAAGTTTATAAGACAAATCATTTTAAGTTTATTAAATAAATTATGTTAAAGTCCACTAAATAAATTTATTTAATTTAACAATTAAACTTTGAGCTTTGCCAGTCCCCTGAGTTGTTTAGCTGTATACCCCGCGCACCTCTTCTCGTACTTTAACAGATAACCATTCAATCCAAGTATGTTCCTCAACTTAACAATTCTTCTATAAATAATACCCAGATTCTTTTCACGAGCTGTTGACGCCTAGTGCAACTGGTTTGGTTCACAGACGACAAACCCCGATTCAGGTCTTCGCATTATAGCCTTGATTACATTGTTAAGCTTGCCTCAACTTTATTGCTTCGAACACTGACTATCAATAAACAATTGTACTTTCACTGGAATCCTTTCTAGTACTTTAGACAACGTCTTCATTTACCTCTGTCTATACCCTTTTTTCAATTCTTCAGATTCCTATGCTTAGAACACTGTCTATCTTCAATCAATGCCAATACACTGAAATCTTCCGATAGCACTTGTATACTGAATCTTCAACATTTCTGAAAGGCATATGTTATAGCCTATTTGTTTATTCGAGGATTTAACTCAACTCAATTAAGAATGTAATAAGTAAATAGTGGATCTATCGTCAGAGAGATCTCACAGAGTAACATATGTCAAAGGATTAAGTAACATTGTTCATCTACAGACTTGATGACTTAATTCACTGGAAGAAGCTCAAGAAATTGATCAAGCCTCAGTGATATAAATCAAGATTGTGGATTTAATCAAGTGACGGAGATCTCGTCAGGGTATCAATTATTTACAAGGATTTAATCTGAAGAAAATCAAGAGTATCAAGGTCAAGGCATGAAGAAACGTCACGGAAGTTAGTCACTCATGAACCAGACAGTACATCGAGTGTCAACATTGAAGTGGTGGAATTGATTCATATATTTCAGTAATTTTTAGAAGATATACAGAAGAATGGATGCTGCTCAAGATTAGTATTAATTCTCTATTAATTAATTAAGTCATATAATTTAATTAAAAAATAAATTATATCTGCAAAGATTAATTTATTTGATTAATTGAATTAATTGATTAATTAATTCTGAATTAATATTAAGAATTTTCAGAATTTAAATTGGTTTAAAAATCTGTTTTAATTCAACAAGACAACTGATTGTATTAGTATGACAATCAGTATGACAATCAATAGTCATACCGAAAGTCATGCTAATTCAAAAGGATTGTCTTACCAGAATTATTATAGGATTTAAATCTATTTATTTTCAGCAAAAACAATCTGATTGTCCTACCGAAAGTCTTGCTAGTTCATTCTGATTGTCTTGCTAGTTCTAAAAGATAGTCCTACCGAAAGTCTTGCTGAGCCAAATAGATTGTCATGCCAGTTCATTTTCATTCGGTTGGTTGATAAAAGAAGCAGAAGCTGAACATTCATTTTAATCATACAGAACACAGCATTAAATATTCAACAGCAGAACACAGAACAAAAGAAACCTGCAGAGAAATTATTGCAAATTCACAGATCATTTATTTCTAGTATTTATTGTTAAATCCAATCTACTAGAAATACTTTTCTTGTTCTTGTGTAACTATCTAGCGGATCAAAATCCCTAGAACTTAATCTCAAATCGCTTTTAGCATTTGATCTTTTTATTGCAAAAATAGAAAAAGTTCATGTCGAATTTATTCTAGATTTGTAATAATTGATTTGACATTAATCCCTTGTAAACGATACCGTTGTTGTAACACCTTTCAAGTTTAATAATAATTTTATTTAACTTGAATTTTGTTTCACCTTTTTTATTCCGCATTTTATTCGATTAAACGGTATTGTTTGTATTCAACCCCCCTTCTACAAACATATTGAGACCTAATAATTGGTATCAGAGCCTTCTGATTAACGTACAAATCAAGATCCTGGACTTTTGTGTTTCTTTCACTCCTTGAATTTTTTATTCACTCAAAAAAATTCATAATGACTACACAAAAAGTTGGAACCGTTAAAATTCCACTATTCGATAAAGAAAATTATGTTATGTGGAAGAAGAAGATGCTATTGTTTTTACAAGTTGCAAATTCCAAATATCTGGAAGTGTTAAAGAAGGGTCCTAAAATTCCGATGGTTATTGAACCAGAGGTAATAGAAAATGATATGGTGATTACCAAAGCAAGAACTTATGTGAAAGATCCTGAGGATTTTTCTCCTGCTGAAAAAGAAGAAGCCTCCCAAGATGCTAGCCTTCAATTAATTTTAGTAGATTCCCTTGATCCCTTGATGAATAGACATGTGATGAACTGTAAAGATTCCAAACATATCTGGGAAACTATTGAGGTTATTAATGAAGGCACAGAGGAAGTTAGGGAGAACAAATTAGAAATCCTAACCTCTGAGTATGAATACTTTAAATCCAATCCAGGAGAAGAAATCACTGAAGTGTTTGAGAGGTACAATGCATTGATCAACAACCTGAACATTAATGGTAAATACTATTCCATCAGGGAGGTCAACAAAAAGTTCCTTTTAACACTGCCAACTCATCTCGAACATAGAATCACTGCCATAAGAGAAGCAAGAGATCTGAGTGAGATTTCTTTGGAAAGGCTCTATGGTGTGTTAAAGACTTATGAGTTGGAGCAGATTCAGCAGAAGGAAGTTTACGGGAAAGGAAGAGTGGTCAGCACATCTACTGCTCTAGTAGCTGATGAACAACAACAACAACCACAATATCAACAACAATCTCAACAGTCAGAAAGAATGGTACAGTCTTCCAAGGTTGAAGAAAATGTGATAGTAGCAGAATTTGATCCTCCTACTACAAATCAATCAGGAGATGATTTTTATTCCTTGGAAGAACTGGAGCAATTGGAGGATGAGTCAATGGCCCTGATTGTCAAGAGATTCTCAAATGTCAGATTCAAAAGGAATCCCAAGTTCAAGTACAAGTCCAACTACAACAGATTCCAGAAAGGTGGATCTTCATCCTCTAACACCAGCAGTGGTGGGTATAAAACAGGGATGGTTGATCGAAGCACCATTCGATGCTTCAACTGTAATGAGTTGGGACACTTTGCCACAGAATGCAGGAAGCCAAAACAAGTTAGGAAGAACTCTTACGATTCTAATCAGAAGAGTAAATCTGAAAGGGCTTACCTGGCAAAGGGAAGAAGCTGGGATGATACTGACAGTGAAGATGAAGAAGTTGGGAATCTTGCTCTCATGGCTAGTGATGCAAACACCTCATCGTCAAGAAAAGAGGTAAAATTTACTGATGCTGACTTAGTTTATTTCCTTAGATTGTGCTCGTCGTGATAATGAATTGTTAAATCAACAAATCAAAGACCTTGAGAAAGAGGTCAATGAATTAAGACTTGTGCACATTAATCAAGATAAATTAAAAGAACAAGTATCTTTTCTAGAGAATAGAGTTGACTGTTATAGACAACTCGAAACTATTCTCAAAGATAAGATCACCGGTCTTGAGGCTAAGGTTAAAGCTTACTTTAATTCTTGTTCGAAGTCCAAAGAGTTTTACAATAAGCAAGTTGTTAATCAAACATCTGGAATAGGTTATGATTACAATGTTGCTATTGGAAAATTAGGCATAAACTCCCCTCCTCATGTCTGTGCTAAAGGCAGGGAAGTACCACATGTGCTTAAGGGTGTTGATGAACCCCTCTATAAAGAATCAATTGATGAACCATTTGATGAGACCTCATTTATTATTCAAGAAGAAATTTGTGCTGAAGATCATGCTAATGAGAAAGCTGTCTCCAAGTCAAGTGTGTCAAAGGTTCCAGTCAAAGTTGTGAAAGCAACTGAGACTAACTCAGACACACATGAGTTGGATAACACAAATGCCATGTCTACCATGCAGAAGTTGCCTATTGTTAATCCCTCTCATAAAGCATGTGGTGTTCCTGATTGTATGTCTTGTGCTTTTAATTTGATGTATGCTTATTTTAATGGTAAACATGTTTCTAATGATAAGACTACTCCTCGTCAGCATGTGAATAATAGAAAGCATGATAGGTCTAAGACTGCTAGTCCTCCTAAAGGTAGAAAGGAGACATTTGTGCCTAAGCCTAAACAGAAATTTGTCAAGGCTGTTCACAAGGACAAATGTCCAGTCATTGAGAAAGTTGAGAACATTAAAATTAAGAATGTTGTTTTGCCTGATAAAGGCCAATTTTACAAGTATGCCGGACCCATCCAAGCTTGGGTTCCGAAGAAGGTCTAATCCATTTGTATTGCAGGGCATTAAACAGGTACAACCGGTAGTGTGGATTCTTGACAGCGGATCGTCAAGACATATGACCGGAGATAGAGCCCTACTATCAAATGTGGTTGAGAAAGCTGGCCCAGTGGTTACCTTTGGAGATAACAGCAAAGGTTTAACGGAGGGATATGGCTGTTTGCTAGCTGGAAATGTTATCATTGAAAATGTGTATATTGTGCAAGGACTTGAACACAATCTGCTTAGCATTAGTCAGAACTGTGACAACGGCTACAATGTTTTATTCGACAAGCTGAAGTGTCAGATTCTGCACAAGAAAAATGAAAAACCCTCCTTGATGGGAATCCGGAAAGGAAATCTGTTCGTAGCTGACATGAACTCTGGAAGCAATCCTGAAGTCAATTGTTTCTATGCAAAGGCATCGTCAGATGAGAGTTGGCTATGACACAAGAGACTTTCTCATCTCAATTTCAAAACAATGAATTCTCTTGTCAAAAGAGAATTGGTCAGAGGTCTGCCTCAGCTGGAATTCTCTCCAGAAGGACTATGTGAGGCTTGCCAGAAAGGAAAGTCAAAGAAAGCAAGTCACAGAGGCACTGACACATCTTCCATAACTGGTGTTCTGCAATTATTGCACATGGATTTATTTGGACCAGTTAATGTCCTTTCAATGTCAAAGAAATGTTACTATCTTATGATAGTTGATGACTATTCCAAGTATACGTGGGTTTTATTTTTTCACTCTAAGGATGAAACACCACAAGTTGTGATTGATCATATCAAGATGATTGAGTTAGATTCTAATGTCCCTGTTAGAGCAATAAGGTCAGATAATGGAACAAAATTCAAGAATTCACTTCTGAATGGATTCTGTACAGACAAAGGGATTACCAGACAATTTTCAGCTCCTAGAACCCCTCAGCAAAATGGAGTGGTAGAAAGGAAGAATCGTACATTGATTGAAGCTGCAAGAACGATGTTAAGTGAATCAGGTCTTCCAATGTACTTTTGGGCTGAAGCTGTCAATACTGCATGTTATACTCAGAATCGAACTCTAATCAACAAAGACTTCATGAAAACTCCTTATGAGATTTTGAATGAACAGAAACCTTCTATCAAATACTTTCATGTATTTGGTGCCAGATGATTCGTGCTCAAGGATGGAGATGATCGTCGTGGTAAATTCGAGGCAAAGGAATATGAGGGTATTTTTGTTGGATATGGAAGAAGATCATACAGAGTGTATATCATTGATCAACACAAAGTAACTGAAAGTGTCAATGTTACATTTGATGACACTAAACTCCCTAGTATCCAAATTGAAGATCCTTCTGAGAAACTGAAGTTTGATGATATGTCAGAGTCAGAATCAGAACATGGTCAAGAACCTGAGGTTGTTGCTGGTGAAGAACCTGTTAATCATGATGATACTCATGGTAATGGTGATGGAAACTTTGGCAACAATGGAGATACCACTGCTACTGATGGAGAATCTTCAAGTCAACATGGCAAAAACTCAGGGGGAGATGCTGAAGGATCAACTAGTAGGACACAACATCCCAATGAATTTCAAGGTGAATCATCAAGATCAAATCTTCCAAGATAGACTGTCTGGAATAAAGCTCATCCTTTTGAGTTAATTATTGGTGATCCAGATGTTGGAGTCAGAACTAGACGTGCTACTCAAAATGAGTGTCTGTTCTCAGGATTTCTTTCTGAGATGGAACCTAAGAAGATTGAGGAAGCACTGACTGATCCATATTGGGTGATTGTTATGCAAGATGAACTCAATCAGTTTGAACATCAACAATTCTGGAAACTGGTACCTAGACCTACACATAAGAAAGCTGTTGGTACTAGGTGGGTATTCAGGAATAAACTAGATGAAGATGGTGTGGTTACAAGAAACAAAGCAAGACTGGTAGCTAAAGGGTATTCTCAAGCTGAAGGCATTGATTATGATGAAACCTATGCTCCGGTGGCTAGACTAGAAGCCATCAGGATATTTTTGGCATTTGCAGCATTCTCTAACTTTAAAGTTTATCAAATGGATGTCAAGAGCGCCTTTCTGAATGGAAAGCTGGATGAAGAGGTATATGTAGAGCAACCTCCTGGTTTTGAAGATCCGGATCATTTGGATTTTGTCTTCTTTCTTTTCAAGGCTATCTATGGACTCAAACAGTCTCCGAGAAAATGGTATGACACTCTCTCTGAATTTCTTATTGAAAATAACTTTATTAGAGGTGTCATAGACAAAACTCTCTTTTCTAAAAAGCATAAGAATGATACTATATTAGTCCAAGTCTATGTGGATGATATAATATTTGGGTCTACTAATGATAATCTCTGTAAGAGACTTGCTAAGTTAATGCACAGCAAATTTGAAATGAGCATGATGGGAGAGCTGAAGTTCTTTCTTGGATTACAAGTAAATCAAAGGTTAGATGGAACTTTTATTTGTCAATCCAAGTATCTCAAAGAACTCCTCAAAAAGTACAATCTAGAGGATTCTGTATCAGCAAGGACTCCGTCAACTACAGCTGTCAAGCTTGGACCATGTGAAAACTCCATTAAGGTAGATGTCACAAGCTACAGAGGTATGATTGGCTCGTTACTCTATCTTACTGCAAGTAGACCAGATATTATGTATGCTACATGCTTATGTGCAAGGTTCCAAGCGGATCCTAGAGATATTCATCTCGTTGCTGTTAAACGAATCTTAAGATATCTTAAGGGAACACCAAATCTAGGTATTTGGTACCCTAAAGAATCTGGTTTTAACCTTGTTGGATATTCAGATTCAAATTATGCAGGAATTGTTGTTAATAGGAAAAGCACCTCAGGGAGTTGTCAATTCCTAGGTAGCAGATAGTCTCATGGTACAGTAAGAAACAGCAAACAGTTTCAAATTCAACGGCTGAGGCTGAATATATTGCTGCTGGAAGCTGCTGTGCTCAGATCTTGTGGATTAGGAATCAGCTACGGGACTATGGCTCTGTATTGAACAAAATACCTATTCTATGTGACAATACAAGTGCAATAGCCATCACCAACAACCCTGTGCAGCATACAAGGACCAAGCACATTGACATCAGGTATCATTTTATTAGAGAGCACGTCGTGAATGGTACTGTTGAACTATTTTTTATTCCAACAGAAGAACAAATAGCATATATTTTCACTAAACCTCTTGATGAATCCACATTTACCAAATTAGTTGGTAAATTGGGTATGTTGAATAGCTTTAGTGATTAAACTTGTGAATATCTGAAATCTGTTCTTGAGTGAATTTATAAATAAATTTTTCATAAATGAAAAATTCATTTGCAAATTTATTTTATCATTTTCCAAATTTTTTTGCTTATTTCTATGTAATTTTTATTATCTTATCTTATTTATTTACTCAACTTGTTAATTTTAATGTCTCAGAATATTTTATTTTCTCTAAAAATATTTTTCTATGAATTTAATTTGTTAAAATTCAAAAGAAATCTATTTTTGGACTGAAAATATTATTATCTCTGAAATATTTTAATTATTTTAATTATGTAAATATTTTCTGCCATATTCATTTCAGTTTTCTGTAATTGTAATATTTTATATATTCTGTTTTTTTGTGTTTTTAACAGTTTTTATGTTAATTATTCAGTATATTTAAAATACTTAATTTATTTTATACTAGAATGACAATCGGCAAGACAATTGAAATTGTCCTGCTGAAAGTCATTCCAGTACTAATACTTGTTTATTTTTAAATCAGTTTAATTTTATAACTGGCAAGACAATCGGTATGACTATTGATTGTCATGCCAGTAATAAAATTAATATCAGATATATTATGTTTTATTTTGTATTGGTATGACAATCGGTATGACTATCAGATTGTCATACCAGTTATATATTATTATTTGTTTTGTTTTTTGTTTTTTCTTCAAAATTGCCTTGTATGACTATCGGTATGACAATCGGTATGACTATCCTGAATTGTCATACCAGTTGTCTACTTAACAGTTTTTTTTTGTTTGTTTTGTTTTATCATTCAGTTCAGTTTTTTTTTCTCTCCAAAATTTCAACAGTCTTCAATTTTTTTCTCTCTCGTTTTTTCTCTCTCTCTCTCTCTATTCGATCAAACTCAAAACTGCTTGCTTGTCTTCCTTGCTCGAGTTTTTACTCAGCATACAAAAATCATCACTCCTGTGATATATACATACAAGTATATACATACAGAAGTGCTGTCGAATTTTTGTTAAAAAAAAATCAGTTTGTGTTTGTTTGATTTTGGGTTTTTTATTTTAATTTTGTTTTAAAGAACTTTAACGAGATACAAATCTTTCTAAATTTTTCGAATATAATTGATTTTATTCGAATTGTTAAATTAATTTAATTAATTCGAATTTTCTTAATATTACTCTTAAAATTCTGAAAGTGTGTGTCTTATTATTTTTTTTAAAAAAAATGGCTCTCAATTTCCAAATCATTTCGCATAATCTTGTTGGTTATTTTAATCCAGATAAATGTGATGTAGAAAAATTTAAGCCGTGGATTAGATTTTTAAATGACCATTCGATTGTTAGCTCTGCTATTAAATCAAATGTGATTTTAAATGTTGATCTGCTAAGACTGATTTGCACAACCTCTACTGTGGCCGATGATTTTTAATCTTTTTCATTCACCGTGGCAAACACACAGTTTGTGGTTGATGAAACAGTCGTCAATCGAGCTTTAAATTTTCCTATGGACAATTTCTGTAATTTGCCCTCTGAAAATGATATTTCAAACTTTTTCCATGCTATTCACTATCAGGGGGTAATTAATTTAACCAAGTTATCAAAATCCAATTTGGTGTCTGAATGGGACATTTTTTCGATACACTTTCTAAAGTGTTTGCCAACTGCACTAAATCCAACTTTCACAACATCACTTCCACTCTGCAGTATATTGGTCTTGCGGTTGTTTTCAATCAAAGGATCAATTTTGGAAAACTACTTTTACCCATTCTCTTGAGACGTCTCACTACTACTTTACGTGATCATTCTACAAATCGTAGGGTCTCGTGTTACTATGCTCATTTTCTCATGCTCATAGCAGAACATATCCACTCACCTGAGCATAAAGCCCTTTTTGCTAACTCCGCAGTAACCGAACCCCCTCCTGTAAGCAAAAAGATTTACACCCGCCAAGACACAACTTTCAAATTCATGCAAGTTCCAGTACTTGTATCTGCTTTCATGGCCACTTATATTCCCTTACCTATCTTCAATCTTCCCGGTCATGAACAGCAAGCTCAACCTCCAGTGGTTCAAACCACCCAGGCTCAAGCATCAGATGCTCTTCCTCTACAGGTAATAGTTCCTACAACTCAACCTATTCCTACTTCTGTTGAAAGACCCCCAGTGGTTGATAGGACTGACCATGAAGTTGTAGAACCACAGCTTCAATCCCAGGTCATAGAGCCAAACACAGAGTCACAACCTATCTCAACCTCTCCCCCACTATCTAAAATGTTTCCTAGAAGGTTAATAGGAAGTAGTTTGTTGGTAGATGTGAATGAACCCTCAGCTCTGCCTCCTCCGAAGAAAAGAAGAACATTTACTGAGGCATCCGAAATCCCATCCTTGTCCTCCCAACAGGACATGGACTTTGAAATGGCCACTGAACAGTTACTAGAAACATTCTCTCAACAGGATGAATATATTGAAATTCGCCATAGGGCCATGGCATCCTGTACTGAGTCAAGCACAATTCCATTACTCACAATGGAAGCATACAGACCAGTAGATGATACTCAGGACACGGAGCGAGGAGTGTACATAGAGTCGGTTACAGTGCCTGCCATAGTTACGGCAGAAGAGCAGTCACATGCTTCTGAGGGAAAATCTGACTCTCAGCCACCTTTAATAGAGTTATTTTCTCCCCTCCCAGATCCAACACCTCTGGCTCCCTCACGGGATTCTCCACTCGCAGATTTATCTAGAGAAAGTGGAGGGCAACTCGGTCAATCTATCCCTGAAGCAATTCAGACATCTATTTCACATGAAATGATAGGTTTGACTGAGGATCGGGACTCGCGAATTACCATTGCACCACCACTGACCTCTCTTGAAGAGGCTAGGGTGATTTTAAATGCAGGTACAGAAGACCAGCCTCAGGAAGACTCCTCACGAGCAATTATATTGAGAGATACACATGCACGTGAGTTGAGTGAATTAAACATGAGAGATATTCAGATGAGCGCACACACATACACAAACACTGAAAATCTGTTAGCTCAAATTGCCGATCTCAAGGAATAACTTGCAAAAAGTCAGGATGAAGCTAAATCATTCAAAGCACAAGTGGTTGAACGGTCTTCTTCTTCCACCTCTGTCAATAATCAGCTGGCTCTTATCAGGACTGAAATATCAGATTTGAAGACATCTGTTGTACCAAAGCTTAACTCAATCCAGGAATCTCCAACGTTATCAGCTGACGACATTTCAAACTTCTGATCTCTACATACAAGAATGACTTCTCTTGAAGACTTGGTTGAAATGAATCATTCACTAGATTCCTCCAGATTTCTGAAGATAGAGACGGGTATGGAACATCTGAATGAAGGGATGAAGCACCTGTACTACATGATCAAAAATTCTCACTGTCCTAATGAAGAACAAAGGACTTTCTTTGAAGGGCCGTCTGGTGGAGGCTCAGGCTCGGGAGGTGATGGAGGTCATGGAGGATCTAAGGGAAAGTCTCTAGAGGATTCCTCAACTAAGGGGGAGAAGAAAGGGAGAAGTGATAAGGGAAAAGAAAAAGAGTCGTCTTCTGGAGGCACAGGGAAGCCTGATGATATCTACTATAGTGGAGAACATGATGACTTTGATATTTGTGACGTTCCCACTGAACCAGTCTTGGAAGATAAAGATGGTTTCTTTGAAGCTGAGGAGGAAAGTGATTTTGGAGAATGGGAGGAGGAAGCTCCAGTGGATCCTCTGTTTAAGAAAGAGTTTCAGCAGCAGCAGTCAGAGATGAAAAGAAAAGAAGCTGAACTCAAAAAGGTCTCCCAGATCATTGACATGAGGAAAGACATACAAAGAACATAAACTCTTCAAAAGCAACGTCTTCATGACATTAAAGCTCAAAAAAGGAGAAGAGATGTCAGACTGAAGATCGGTGAAAAATGGGATGAAGCTAGGAGAGTACTTGATATGCCTCAGCTGAGCACAAACAATGATAGACAGTTTCTACATCTTCTGGACAAGCTGGAGATCTCTAATCCAAACAATGACATGTACATGAATGCTATAAAGACTGAAGTCTCAAGGATCACAGCTGCCTTTTACAGATCCCTAAATGAGATGAGCATATTTGTATATTGTCAGAGAGAAGGATCTTTCAAGGTGTCACTTCATCTGTTTGAGAATCGTTCTTTGTCAGAGATTTGGGTTCTTCTCAACAAAGTAAAAAGAAGCTCAGAATTGAATGAAGTTCTTCGAGAAAGGCTCAAAGAGTTTGCCAGCAGGGCTAGTCCTCAAGTGGTCAACAATCCTCATCAGGTAAGATTCTTTAAGTCTGACTGTCTTCAAATCTGCTAGCTCGATTCACAATCTCTTAAAGACTACTCAGCTAAGCATCTAGTCTGGATGGAACATCACTTGAGAACTGCTGGATATTCATCCATGTTGAAAACTCAAGCAGCTGATCTGATTCAAGCTTATTGTGAAAAGAATATTAAAAGGTACAATCAACTCAAGAATAAGCTAAAGACAGTTGGAGTTCAACCAGTTAGACCAGACAGCTTCACTTCAAAAAAGGATCGTGTCTTTGACAAGGAGTTGCTTCAGATTTAGAAGAAGGTGAAGTCAGAAGAGAGGACAACTGAATTCAATTAGCTCAAAACACGATGTAATATGATTAGAGCTTTATGAATCAAGATAGACTAATGTAGTTATATGTTCAGGCTAGAGGAACATCTATCTTGTATTCACTTGTAAATTTCTTTTGGAATCTGGAAAATGTTAAATATAATCCAAAACTTTTCTGCTATTTACTTCGTATTACTGTTTATATCTTTTTCTTATTTGTTAGTTGAGTTATCCTCTAGGTATTTGTTGTTATTGTCTAACAAGCAAATAGGGGGAGATTGAAAGGCATATGTTATAGCCTATTTGTTTATTCTAGGATTTAACTCAACTCAAATAAGAATATAATAAGTAAATAGTGGATCTATCGTCAGAGAGATCTCATAGAGTAACATATGTCAAAGGATTAAGTAACATTATTCATCTACAGACTTGATGACTTAATTCACTGGAAGAAGCTCAAGAAATTGATCAAGCCTCAGTGATATAAATCAAGATTGTGGATTTAATCAAGTGACAGAGATCTCGTCAGGGTATCAATTATTTACAAGGATTTAGTCTGAAGAAAATCAAGAGTATCAAGGTCAAGACATGAAGAAACGTCACGGAAGTTAGTCACTCATGAACCAGACAATACATCGAGTGTCAATATTGAAGTGGTGGAATTGATTCATATATTTCAGTGATTTTCAAAAGATATACAGAAGAATGGATGCTGCTCAAGATTAGTATTAATTCTATATTAATTAATTAAGTCATATAATTTAATTAAGAAAATAAATTATATCTGCAAAGATTAATGTCACACCCCCAACTTAAATAGCAAAATAATTATAGCTATTACATCATTTTAAAGAGTATTACACAACCAAAATCCAAGATCTTTACAGTTTAGGGTTTGAAACAGCCCAACACTACCAACTATTACATCTGATTACAAATACCGAGTCCTCACACAACTATTATTACTTATTCTACCTGAGCTCGAACATAAGCGTCAGCATCACAGGTCTTACGGGCAGTCTGCTTGAATCTAACCATGGCTGCTAGCTGTAATATCCGGGTAAAGCAAGAAGTGAGCCAAAAGCTCAACAAGTGCAAACAATACAGCGCAAAGCATAAATCGGGATATACCTTTAGGAATGACAATGGAATGACATAATCAATGATAATCGAGAGATAAAACTTACGTGAGTTGGCATCATTTTGCTTGCATCAAAACAAATTTTAAAATCATACTTAATCAAAATCATTTTATGACGCTACGGATTACAGCCGGTGATCAGCCGCGAAGTAATCCCGAACCTCGCTGGGTTCTAAAACATTATTGGGAATCCCTAGGCAACTTTTAAGCCTAATATAAGTGTGGAAAGGACTCGCGTCTCAGTCCAGATCCACCATTCAAGAAAACATTTGTCCCCCTTTGGGACTGAAAAATCCACGTTTTAATCATTTTAAAAACTGATGCCGATTTATGACAAAATCTCTTTTGACTGTAATTATTTTTATCAAGGGATTATAGATCAACTTGAAACACTGGAAATATGACACTAAATCTCAGGGCCATGATCTACTAGACTTTACTATATTAGGGTAATTGAGAGGTTTCCATAAACAAGAACTTAGACAAGGAAATTAAGCCAGGCTATTGGATAAGATGAAAGAGTAATGCCAAACTAGGCTTAAAGCAATGGTTGTAGACAAGGTATAGGTATTGGAACATCAAGAAGATAGGCATCACTGGTACAAATAGGATAAAGGTGTTAAAATATAAAGAAAGTGATCATCAGCTCAGTATATAACAGGATATCAAGCTTTAGGGTAAGGATAGGGTTATCAAACAATCATGAATGTATTTAAGAAATGATTGGCTTTAAGGTATCAAAATAAAGTTTCTATCGAGGTTATTTCAAGAGTTGAATTCAAAGCATCAGGGTGCAACATCAAGATTTCTCAGGGATCAATAGCATGATAAACAAAAGGGATTAATTAAGATATTATAACGCATCTCTAATTTATCATGGCATTAAACTATCATGAAAGACTTTTGAACTACTTGCAATATGTACTCGAGGGTTCATGGCATCTCTATGTAACAAAAGATACTCTTGATTTAAATATATCAAAATGACTCAGGATAATTGCATCGATATATATATATATGAACTGTTTACAGTAAATGCGAAGGTCAAGTTGAATCACTTGCCTTAAGATAGACTGGTCTGGTCTGACTGGTAGGAGCAACAACTGGAGCTTCACTCGACTTTTAAGGCAAGTTTTCCCTCGTCTCGAGATCCTACATAAATAATAATAATCCTCATTATAATATATTCCTTCCATCTTAACCTATTTACAACCCGAAATTAAACATGGATGGCACTTAGGCCTATACATACTTAATTCATATCCAACATTTATATTTTTAAATGTACACACGTAGCCACATAATCACATATCGTATATTAATACCAAATAACATCATATACACCATAATGCCACACTAGGCTTGGATGATCTCGACTCACCACTCAAGTTACTTGGTTGCTAACTAAACGAAGTCTTCGAATTTGGGCTTCCTAACTCAATGTGCCTTTCTTAAATTATCCAAAACCTATTGACCCTCACTTGTGCCTTTTGTTCTACTGACCTTACACTATCTTACAACTATGGTGGTCGACCTAATACTCACTTCTAAGTGTCCTAAAACTATGTGATAAGTGAAAGTGCTCACTGGTACAAATTTCAGAATGGTAACTAAGGTTTCTTGAGTGCATTAGACACTCTTAAACTACAAGTTTTTCTTCAAAATTTTTACACAAGACTCTCCTGACCTAAGGGCATCTCACAAGCTTGATGTGGCTCAAAGGCCTGGCTTGGGCCTTCTTGGGCCTAAGCTAAAAGTCCAAGGTTCCCCTGTTTTTCTGGGCAGAAAATGCCCTGACTTGAATTAACTTGTGACACATGGTTCTAGCTCATATCCTATGAACTATGGTTGGAAAAACTTCTCTGACATACCCTCTAACTAAGGCCCAATTGGGCCTAATGAGGGCCTACCCATGACATGGCCAAATCTCCCTATTTCCAAGTTGCAACAAAACTGTCCCCTGCTGGACAGATTTTGTTATTCTACTTGTGCACCTAACCAAATGACATGCAAACCTCCAACCAACTCCTAAAACCTATTATATACTCCCCATACTAACTTCTGGTGGCTTGGGCCTCAAAGTGCCCATCAATGACATGGTCAAAACTCACTCTAAACTCAGGGTACTAAACTGATTTTTCTGCAGAAACTATAACTCTCATTTTCCAAGGTTTTGACTTGACAAACCCAATTATCAACAACTAAATACTTAAACCAAGACCTATACTTGGTGTTCTACTGAACTAACTCCCTTTTTCTCAAAATACCCTTGGTGAGATCATCCTTACCTATGGTGCAACTATGGCAAAATAAAAGAGACTACTCTTTACAAATCGCAAACCTTTATGCTTTTGAAACAACAAGATATATATTTTTATAAAAGATAACCACAAATTATTACCATGCAACAAGAAGCATAAATCCATATTATCACATTATTCCTACTGATATTAAGGCTCACTAACAAAATCTTTTCCAAATGATCAAAATCTTACAACAAACTAAGAGAATTCCACATGCATGCATGCCTTCGGGCTTTTCAAACCAAAACAACCCATTTTCTACATATATTCCATCTTAAAATTGACATGCAAGCCTAGCATAAGGTATACCTAGATGATCACTTAGCATGCAAGGAGTTTTATCAAATTATCACCACAAAATTCAAGTCATTATCACATAAACATGCAAAAATTGATCAAAACAACAAGAATGATTTCAAGGACCATTCATTCGGCTCCCATATGGTCATGGCCGAATGAAATGGATGGAAATGGCCATTAAATCATCAAGATTTTCCTTCTCATGACTTGGCACTTATCCATTCATTGTAGTCCTCTCAAAAACAACCTTAAATCCATAAGAATCAAGATTGTATTTGATTTTCACTAAAACCTTTACATGCAACTTTAAAACTTAAACTTTTTACTCAAAACTCTTTGGAATATAAATGATCATGATATAGGAAGTAATATTTACTTGTATGGGAGGTGGAAACTTGAATGTGGAATGAAGAAAAGGGGAGGGGGGTAGGGCTTCGGCAAAAAGCCGAGAGGAAAGGTGGGAGGAGGGAGAGGAGAGGGAGAAAAAATGTAGAAATGGTGGAGTGATCATCTTGATTGTTTGGTTTTTATTTGCCCACAAGTGAGTGGATGTGAGAAATTACAAGAGTAACCCTCTAGCCAAAGTTAGGCAAGTTTGCATGCAAGGTCAAGGAGGTAATTTGGCTAGCAATTTGTGAGTTAGTGGGGTGGTTATTGACTCTTTAGCCCTTTGGTTAAATAGAAGAGAGTTTGCATGCAAGGTTATTCATGTAATTTGATAATTATTAAGCAACTAATTTCCAAAGATTTATTTTTATATAATAAAGTACAAGTTCAAAAATTATAAAATTTATACCATAAAATAACTTGGATTTTTAGAGACTTTATAAAATCATTTTCAAAATTTGTGTACAAAATGTCTTTTAAAAGAAAATTTTTCCAAAGCTTAGAATATTCCTTATAAATCAAAAATAAAGAAATTAAATAAATTCTTGCTTTGAAAAATCATATACTACCCAGAGCAAATTTAAAATGCAAAAATTTTCACTCACACAAACGTACAAGCATTGAATATATTTTTATTTAACTTAATATTATTCACAAATAATATTACATAAAATGCCGGTCGTAACATCCTCTCCCCCTTAAGGGATTCTGTCCCCAGAATCTAAGAGAACAGATGAGGATACCGGGAACGCATATCAGACTCTAACTCCCAAGTCGACTCTTCGACCTTAGGGTTCCTCCAAAGTACTTTCACTAACTTTACTGATTTATTTCTAAGACTCTTTACTTGCCAGTCGAGTACTTTAACCGGTTGCTCCACAAATGACAGGTCTGCCTGAATTTCTACAGGTTCATATTCTATCACATGGCTAGCGTCAGGATTGTACTTCTTAAGCAACGACACATGGAACACATTATGCACATGCTGATACTGAGGTGGTAAGGCCAACTCGTAGGCCACCTTTCCTACTTGACTCAAAATCTCAAAAGGACCTACGTATCTAGGTGCTAACTTTCCTTTCTTGCCAAATCTTATCAACCCTTTCCTAGGTGACACTTTTAGCAACACAGCTTCGCCAATTTGGAATTGAACATCCTTGCGCGCTGGATCCGCATACTTCCTCTGTCTATCTTGAGCAGCAAGCAACCTTTTCTGAATTAACTTGACTGAGTCATGCAACTGTTGTACCAATTCTGAGCCGAGAATTCTTCCTTCTCCTACTTCATCCCAACTTGTTGGTGATCTACATCTTCGCCCGTACAAAGCTTCATATGGTGGCATGCCGATACTGGAATGATAGCTGTTGTTATATGAAAATTCAATTAATGGCAGGTGGTCGTCCCAACTTCCAGCAAAATCGATTGCACAACTGCGCAACATATTTTCAATTGTTTGAATTGTTCTTTCACTCTGGCCATCAGTCTGCGGGTGATACGCCGTGCTCATATTCAACTTCGTGCCAAGACATTCCTGGAATTGCTTCCAGAATCTTGAGTTAAATCGGGGATCTCTGTCTGAAACTATTGATACGGGTACTCCATGCCTTAATACGATTTCGTGCACATACAGATGAACCAACTTGTCCAGTGACGACTTCTCATTTATTGGAAGGAAATGCGCCGACTTCGTAAGACGATCAATTATAACCCATATTGTGTCATGTCCGGACTTTGTTCGTGGTAGTCCTACTATAAAGTCCATAGCGATGTTTTCCCATTTCCATTCTGGAATCTTCAGGGGTTGAATTAATCCGCTTGGTCGTTGATGTTCTGCCTTTACTTTCTGACAGGTATAGCACTTCGCAACCCATTCTGCCACGTCTCTTTTCATATTTGGCCACCAAAAGTTCTTCTTTAAGTCTTGATACATCTTGGTGCTTCCCGGGTGGATTGAAAATTTCGAATGGTGGGCTTCATGGAGGATCTCATTCTTTAATTCAGATACATGGGGAATCCATATTCTGGATGAAAACCTTAGTATTCCTTGCTCATCCCTTTTAGTATTAATCTCTTCTCCAGATAACTGATTTTTCTCTTTTTCCATTACTTCCTCTTGATACTTCTTTATCTTTTCCAGTAGTGTTGGCTGAAAGGTCATTGCATGACAAACTTCTTTGACTTTCCCATAAGCACAAAGTTCCAATTCAAATTTTCCGATTTCTTCAGATAACTCTTTTGATGTTATCATTGCATTCAATCTTTCCTTCCGACTCAGCGCATCGGCCACTACGTTCGCCTTTCCAGGATGGTAATTTATCGAACAGTCATAGTCTTTAATCAATTCCAGCCATCTCCTCTGCCTCATATTGAGCTCTTTCTGAGTAAAAATGTACTTTAAGCTCTTGTGATCCGTGTAGATTTCACACTTTTCTCCATAGAGATAGTGTCTCCAAATCTTGAGTGCGAACACTATGGCGGCTAATTCCAAGTCATGCGTCGGATACTTTAACTCGTGCGGCTTCAACTGTCTTGACGCATATGCTATTACCTTACTGTGTTGCATCAACACACAACCCAAACCCTTATGTGAAGCGTCGCTGAATATTACAAAATTCCCTTGATCATCTGGAAGTACTAACACCGGAGCTGTTACCAACTTTTGTTTTAACTCTTGAAAGCTATTTTCACATTCTGCACTCCATTCAAACTTTTGATTCTTTCTGGTTAACTTGGTCAATGGTGTGGCGATCTTCGAGAAATCCTTGACGAATCTTCTATAGTATCCGGCCAATCCTAGAAAACTTCGCACTTCCGTAGGAGTCCTTGGCCTCTCCCAACTCATAACTGCATCAATCTTCGCCGGATCCACTTTAATTCCATCATTTCCAATAACATGCCCCAAAAATTGAACTTCCTTTAACCAAAACTCACATTTGGTAAACTTGGCATACAACTTCTCTTGTCGGAGTATCTCCAATGCTATCCAGAGATGCTGCATATGTTCTTCTTCCGATTTAGAATAAATAAGGATGTCATCAATAAATACCACGACAAATTTATCCAAATACTTCTTAAATACTCGATTCATCAGATCCATGAATGCGGCCGGGGCGTTGGTCAATCCAAACGGCATTACTAGGAATTCATAATGCCCATATCTGGTCCTAAATGCGGTCTTGGGAATATCTCCTTCCTTGATCTTTAATTGATGGTATCCCGATCTCAAGTCAATCTTCGAAAAACATTTTGCTCCCTTTAACTGATCAAAAAGGTCATCTATCCTTGGTAGCGGGTAGCGGTTCTTGATCGTTACTTTATTCAACTCCCGGTAATCTATGCATAGACGCATACTCCCATCTTTCTTCTTCACAAAGAGAACAGGTGCTCCCCATGGCGACGTACTTGGTCGTATCACTCCCTTATCCAATAATTCTTGTAGCTGGCTCGCCAACTCTTTCATTTCTGCTGGTACCATCCTATACGGAGCCTTTGAAACTGGTTCCGTGCCTGGAGCAAGGTTGATCTCGAACTCAATTTGTCGATCTGGTGGTAAGCCTGGTAGTTCGTCGGGAAACACATCGGGGAACTCATTTACTACAGGAATATCCTCCATGCTGGGGCTGCCTCTCTCTGAATCCACTACATATGCTAGGAACGACTCACAACCTTTTCTAAGTAACTTCTTAGCCTGAATAATTGTAAGAAATAGTCGCTCTTGCCTCTGTCCCTTAAATACTACCTTCTCTCCACTCTTCGTCTTTAAATTCACTCTCTTGGTCTTACAATTTATCTGCGCGCTATTCTCTCCTAACCAATCCATTCCTAAGATTATGTCAAACTCTCCCAGCTTGAAGAGTATCAAGTCGGCTGAGAACTTATATCCCGAAATATCAATCTCACATTTTGGACAAAATTGATTCACAGGAATCTTCTCTTGGTTCGCAATTACCACATTTACTACCTCACTCATAACCGTTTTATCACATTGGATCTTATCAACAAAGGATTCTGATATGAAAGATCTTGTGGCTCCCGAATCAATCAATACTTTGGCTTTGACATTATTGAGTAAAAGTGTACCTGCTATCACCTCAGAATTCTGAACAGCATCTTTCATCTTCAGGTCAAATGTCCTTGCTGTTGCTTGCGGGGTTGGTGCGGGTGGTGGAGGTAATGCCAATACCTCAGCTGGCACGCTTGCACTGGTACTTGCCACGTTCATCAGAGCTCTGACTGGTCCTGTTGCCTTACACTCCCTAGCCATGTGTCCAGTCTTCCCACACTTGTAGCACGTAACTCCTGGCCTCGGCATCTTGCACTCATTTGCCAAATGTCCCTTCTGATTGCACCTATAACAGGTCATACTCAGCTTATTGCATACTCCGGGGTGCCTTCTTCCACAGTGCTTGCATTCTGGCCTCTGGAACCTGTTTTCTCCAACTTGCCCTTGGCTTGCCTGATTGTTCCCTTTTGATTCTTGCCTTTTGCCCAAATTTCCTTTCCTTTGAAAATTTCCGCCCTTCTGGAAACCAATCCTCTTTACATTCCGATCTTGCGAACTTCCAGCTTCAGACTTTTCTCCATAAAATGGAACCTTCCTCTTCTTGTTATCCCTCTCTTTCCTTGACTGCATCCCATTATTCTCAATTAGAGCAGCTTTCTGTACTACTCCCACATAAGTCTCAAGCTCAAACATAGCCACCCTATCTCTGATCCAAGGCTCCAATCCTTGCTGAAATTTCTTTGCTTTTTCCTCCTCAGTGCTGGTATACTTTGTCACAAACCTTGACAACTCAGTGAACTTCTTCTCATATTCCAGTACAGTCATGTTCCCTTGTTTTAACTCAAGAAATTTTAGCTCCATCTGATTCTGCATGTACTTAGGGTAATACTTGTCCAGAAATAACTTCTTAAATCTCTCCCAAGAAATCTGCTGAGTGACTTCCATAGCTTTTACTGATTCCCACCAATAAATGACTTCTCCCTTCAAGAAGTAAGTGGCATACAGCGTCTTCTGATCGTCCCCTAACTGTACCAACTCAAAAGCCCTTTCCATCTCCTTGATCCATGTGTTTGCTATCACTGGATCAGTGGTATCATGAAATACAGGTGGATTCACACTCTGAAAAACCTTGAAAGTGACAATTTGTCTTGGTGGTACTGGTGGTTCAGGTGGTTGATATGGCTCACGGTTATCTTGGTTTTCAATTCGTTGTTGAAGAGTTAGTTGTTGTTGAGCTATAGCATTGGTTTGCTGTTGCAAGGTTTCCAGTAGTTGAAGAATGTTTGGGTCTGTGGTGAAGGTGGTTGTTGGGTTCTTCTTTTTGGGAGGCATGATCCTGAAATAAGAGTTGTGTTATAACAATTATAATTGATAAAATGATTCGAGGGTATCGCATGGCATTCTTGTTTACATATGGGGTCACGTTTCCAAATTAAGCAGATATGATGATAAAAACATAAAATAACAGTTGAGAGAAAATGGAACAATAGCACATAATTATTGAAATTTTAAAGGTCACAGTACATAGGATTGGGACATAGTCTGATTCTAGAAATAACAGGCTTATTTAAAGGAAAGACGGAAACAACTGGGGATTCCATAGAGTCTGATAGTACAACAACATGAAAGGTAAATGGAAAGAACTAAGGCTCCACTCCATCTGAACGGGGCTTGGTAGACTTTTTCTCTCGAAGTGTCTTCACAATGCTCTGGAGCTCATCCGCCACCATCTGAATGACATACTGGCTGGTACGGTCCCGGTGCGCTGGCATCTCCTCAAGCTTAGTGTTAACGTACCGAACCAAGGTCTCAAGTCTCGCAATCATCTGCTCCTTGGGCTTCCCTTCGTAGTTTCGGCTGTCCGGATACACGTTCTTCAGTCGGTCTATCAGTCGGTCGTACTTGCCCTGAAGCATGTCGAACTCGCGCCTCAACTCAGCATACACGGAGAAAGCAATAGTGTCGTCCGACCCAGAGGATGACGAGGAATGCGCCCTTTGCTGACAACCAATAAGAGGAGTATTAATAATAATTTACTTTACCTACTCTCTCGCATAGTATCTATAACCTACTCACAAGTCCTATAACCTATTTGGGCTGTTCAGGGACTCTAAACCGTAGCTCTGATACCAAAACCTGTCACACCCCCAACTTAAATAGCAAAATAATTATAGCTATTACATCATTTTAAAGAGTATTACACAACCAAAATCCAAGATCTTTACAGTTTAGGGTTTGAAACAGCCCAACACTACCAACTATTACATCTGATTACAAATACCGAGTCCTCACACAACTATTATTACTTATTCTACCTGAGCTCGAACATAAGCGTCAGCATCACAGGTCTTACGGGCAGTCTGCTTGAATCTAACCATGGCTGCTAGCTGTAATATCCGGGTAAAGCAAGAAGTGAGCCAAAAGCTCAACAAGTGCAAACAATACAGCGCAAAGCATAAATCGGGATATACCTTTAGGAATGACAATGGAATGACATAATCAATGATAATCGAGAGATAAAACTTACGTGAGTTGGCATCATTTTGCTTGCATCAAAACAAATTTTAAAATCATACTTAATCAAAATCATTTTATGACGCTACGGATTACAGCCGGTGATCAGCCGCGAAGTAATCCCGAACCTCGCTGGGTTCTAAAACATTATTGGGAATCCCTAGGCAACTTTTAAGCCTAATATAAGTGTGGAAAGGACTCGCGTCTCAGTCCAGATCCACCATTCAAGAAAACATTTGTCCCCCTTTGGGACTGAAAAATCCACGTTTTAATCATTTTAAAAACTGATGCCGATTTATGACAAAATCTCTTTTGACTGTAATTATTTTTATCAAGGGATTATAGATCAACTTGAAACACTGGAAATATGACACTAAATCTCAGGGCCATGATCTACTAGACTTTACTATATTAGGGTAATTGAGAGGTTTCCATAAACAAGAACTTAGACAAGGAAATTAAGCCAGGCTATTGGATAAGATGAAAGAGTAATGCCAAACTAGGCTTAAAGCAATGGTTGTAGACAAGGTATAGGTATTGGAACATCAAGAAGATAGGCATCACTGGTACAAATAGGATAAAGGTGTTAAAATATAAAGAAAGTGATCATCAGCTCAGTATATAACAGGATATCAAGCTTTAGGGTAAGGATAGGGTTATCAAACAATCATGAATGTATTTAAGAAATGATTGGCTTTAAGGTATCAAAATAAAGTTTCTATCGAGGTTATTTCAAGAGTTGAATTCAAAGCATCAGGGTGCAACATCAAGATTTCTCAGGGATCAATAGCATGATAAACAAAAGGGATTAATTAAGATATTATAACGCATCTCTAATTTATCATGGCATTAAACTATCATGAAAGACTTTTGAACTACTTGCAATATGTACTCGAGGGTTCATGGCATCTCTATGTAACAAAAGATACTCTTGATTTAAATATATCAAAATGACTCAGGATAATTGCATCGATATATATATATATGAACTGTTTACAGTAAATGCGAAGGTCAAGTTGAATCACTTGCCTTAAGATAGACTGGTCTGGTCTGACTGGTAGGAGCAACAACTGGAGCTTCACTCGACTTTTAAGGCAAGTTTTCCCTCGTCTCGAGATCCTACATAAATAATAATAATCCTCATTATAATATATTCCTTCCATCTTAACCTATTTACAACCCGAAATTAAACATGGATGGCACTTAGGCCTATACATACTTAATTCATATCCAACATTTATATTTTTAAATGTACACACGTAGCCACATAATCACATATCGTATATTAATACCAAATAACATCATATACACCATAATGCCACACTAGGCTTGGATGATCTCGACTCACCACTCAAGTTACTTGGTTGCTAACTAAACGAAGTCTTCGAATTTGGGCTTCCTAACTCAATGTGCCTTTCTTAAATTATCCAAAACCTATTGACCCTCACTTGTGCCTTTTGTTCTACTGACCTTACACTATCTTACAACTATGGTGGTCGACCTAATACTCACTTCTAAGTGTCCTAAAACTATGTGATAAGTGAAAGTGCTCACTGGTACAAATTTCAGAATGGTAACTAAGGTTTCTTGAGTGCATTAGACACTCTTAAACTACAAGTTTTTCTTCAAAATTTTTACACAAGACTCTCCTGACCTAAGGGCATCTCACAAGCTTGATGTGGCTCAAAGGCCTGGCTTGGGCCTTCTTGGGCCTAAGCTAAAAGTCCAAGGTTCCCCTGTTTTTCTGGGCAGAAAATGCCCTGACTTGAATTAACTTGTGACACATGGTTCTAGCTCATATCCTATGAACTATGGTTGGAAAAACTTCTCTGACATACCCTCTAACTAAGGCCCAATTGGGCCTAATGAGGGCCTACCCATGACATGGCCAAATCTCCCTATTTCCAAGTTGCAACAAAACTGTCCCCTGCTGGACAGATTTTGTTATTCTACTTGTGCACCTAACCAAATGACATGCAAACCTCCAACCAACTCCTAAAACCTATTATATACTCCCCATACTAACTTCTGGTGGCTTGGGCCTCAAAGTGCCCATCAATGACATGGTCAAAACTCACTCTAAACTCAGGGTACTAAACTGATTTTTCTGCAGAAACTATAACTCTCATTTTCCAAGGTTTTGACTTGACAAACCCAATTATCAACAACTAAATACTTAAACCAAGACCTATACTTGGTGTTCTACTGAACTAACTCCCTTTTTCTCAAAATACCCTTGGTGAGATCATCCTTACCTATGGTGCAACTATGGCAAAATAAAAGAGACTACTCTTTACAAATCGCAAACCTTTATGCTTTTGAAACAACAAGATATATATTTTTATAAAAGATAACCACAAATTATTACCATGCAACAAGAAGCATAAATCCATATTATCACATTATTCCTACTGATATTAAGGCTCACTAACAAAATCTTTTCCAAATGATCAAAATCTTACAACAAACTAAGAGAATTCCACATGCATGCATGCCTTCGGGCTTTTCAAACCAAAACAACCCATTTTCTACATATATTCCATCTTAAAATTGACATGCAAGCCTAGCATAAGGTATACCTAGATGATCACTTAGCATGCAAGGAGTTTTATCAAATTATCACCACAAAATTCAAGTCATTATCACATAAACATGCAAAAATTGATCAAAACAACAAGAATGATTTCAAGGACCATTCATTCGGCTCCCATATGGTCATGGCCGAATGAAATGGATGGAAATGGCCATTAAATCATCAAGATTTTCCTTCTCATGACTTGGCACTTATCCATTCATTGTAGTCCTCTCAAAAACAACCTTAAATCCATAAGAATCAAGATTGTATTTGATTTTCACTAAAACCTTTACATGCAACTTTAAAACTTAAACTTTTTACTCAAAACTCTTTGGAATATAAATGATCATGATATAGGAAGTAATATTTACTTGTATGGGAGGTGGAAACTTGAATGTGGAATGAAGAAAAGGGGAGGGGGGTAGGGCTTCGGCAAAAAGCCGAGAGGAAAGGTGGGAGGAGGGAGAGGAGAGGGAGAAAAAATGTAGAAATGGTGGAGTGATCATCTTGATTGTTTGGTTTTTATTTGCCCACAAGTGAGTGGATGTGAGAAATTACAAGAGTAACCCTCTAGCCAAAGTTAGGCAAGTTTGCATGCAAGGTCAAGGAGGTAATTTGGCTAGCAATTTGTGAGTTAGTGGGGTGGTTATTGACTCTTTAGCCCTTTGGTTAAATAGAAGAGAGTTTGCATGCAAGGTTATTCATGTAATTTGATAATTATTAAGCAACTAATTTCCAAAGATTTATTTTTATATAATAAAGTACAAGTTCAAAAATTATAAAATTTATACCATAAAATAACTTGGATTTTTAGAGACTTTATAAAATCATTTTCAAAATTTGTGTACAAAATGTCTTTTAAAAGAAAATTTTTCCAAAGCTTAGAATATTCCTTATAAATCAAAAATAAAGAAATTAAATAAATTCTTGCTTTGAAAAATCATATACTACCCAGAGCAAATTTAAAATGCAAAAATTTTCACTCACACAAACGTACAAGCATTGAATATATTTTTATTTAACTTAATATTATTCACAAATAATATTACATAAAATGCCGGTCGTAACAATTAATTTATTTGATTAATTGAATTAATTGATAATTAATTCTGAATTAATATTAAGAATTTTCAGAATTTAAATTGGTTTAAAAATCTGTTTTAATTCAACAAGACAATTGATTGTATTAGTATGACAATCGGTATGACAATCAATAGTCATACCGAAAGTCATGCTAATTCAAAAGGATTGTCTTACCAGAATTATTATAGGATTTAAATCTATTTATTTTCAGCAAAAATAATCTGATTGTCCTACCGAAAGTCTTGCTAGTTCATTCTGATTGTCTTGCTAGTTCTAAAAGATAGTCCTACCGAAAGTCTTGCTAAGCCAAAGAGATTGTCATGCCATTTCATTTTCATTCGGTTGGTTGATAAAAGAAGCAGAAGCTGAACATTCATTTTAATCATATAGAACACAACATTGAATATTCAACAGCAGAACACAGAATAAAAGAAACCTGCAGAGAAATTATTGCAAATTCACAGATCATTTATTTCTAGTATTTATTGTTAAATCCAATCCACTAGAAATACTTTTCTTGTTCTTGTGTAACTATCTAGCGGATTGAAATCCCTAGAATTTAATCTCAAATCGCTTTTAGCATTTGATCTTTTTATTGCAAAAATAGAAAAAGTTCATGTCGAATTTATTCTAGATTTGTAATAATTGATTTGAGATTAATCCCTTGTAAATGATACCGTTGTTGTAACACCTTTCAAGTTTAATAATAATTTTATTTAACTTGAATTTTGTTTCACCTTTTTTATTCCGCATTTTATTCGATTAAACGGTATTGTTTGTATTCAACTCCCCTTCTACAAACATATTGAGACCTAACAATTTCTGAAACCCTGAAAGTCTTTATCCCTTATTCTTCACTAAGGCATGATCAAATTAATGAACTTCTTTCAGTGACCTGTAGACAGACTTCAGGCTTTCTTCTAATATTCTGATTCTTTGTATTTGCTTTGTCTTCATTAACCTGATTTCTTGTGTAGACGTAGTATTTTTAACCTGCCATGTTCTAGTGTTGTTATTATGTTGAGTTATCACGTAACTGTTCATATAGCTACGCAGTCTCACCAAAAATCTCCCCCTATTTGATTGTTAAACTTAAAAAACAAATTAAATAGAGAGGATAACTCAACTAATAACTAGTGAAAGTAATGTACCAGGACTTGCAAATAATGCTACTGGTTTTCTGGATCAAATACTGCATTTCCAGATTTCTTGAGTAACTGAAATGAAAGATGTTTGTTCCTCTAGCACTGAACTGATCTTCAAGTAGTTTCATCTTCATTTCCTTGGTTCTTCAAATCTCTGCCAGATAGTACTTCTCATTCTTGAAGTAATCATCAGCAGCTTCTTTTGTACAATCACATTTCCTGTTGAGAAAAAAATATCTTTCTTCCTTCTACCCCTATGAGAATCAACTTCTTAAAGGAGATCACCTTCGTCTACCACCTCTCCCGTACAATAGGATCCGCAGATAAGAACTAATGGTACTCCCCTTTTGGAAACAGCTTCTCCCCTTATGAAGAATAGTGATGAACCAAACCACTTCTTTTGATTACTAGGAAATCACCTTGTGTTTACCACATCTCCCATACAATAGGATCCGTAGTTACAAATAACAATGGTGTGGTGTAGTGTACATATGATTTACCTTTTTCCTCCATCCTGCTATTTCTCCCCTTTAGTTGAGGAATCCTCCAAACTATTATATAAGCTTTTATCTCCCACTTAGAGAAGGAATTTATGTTGTTGTCTGAAGAAATAACAAGTCATAGTCGGATTAACCATGTCTCTTTAAATGCTGCAAGAATGACTTCACTGTTGATCATCATGTTCACCAATCTTCCCAACTCTTTATACCTCCCAAATGTGAGATCACCAAGTGTTACCAATTGTGAGCTCCCAAAGGTCCCGGAGTATTCTAATCCAATCTGTAAATGTTAGGTTCCTAAGAGTTAAGTTCCAATCATAAATAGAATCGAGACCCGAAGTATCAAGAACCATGTTTAGGGATAGGGAATGGGATATGGTGTTTCTGTATTTCTTCCTCACTGTGAGTGTGTGATTCTGTTTCGTGTACCTCATAAGTGTGTCACTCTTCTCTCCACTCGTGTTTACACTGATTCTCGCAAGTGTATCACTCCTCTCATAGCTCCAAAATCCAGCTGTATCTGCAAGGAAAATCACCTTAGCCATCCTTAAGGAGGTCACATGTGGTGCAATGGGAGTTCGCGAATCCCCATCCTTGTTAGACTCGTCAGATGAATCTGAGTCATAATCTACAAGTTGCTAGTTTCCCTTTTAAGGTTCCAGATTTGAACTCTGGGAAGGTAGACAATGATCCAAAGAATTTAGCATAAAGATCAAAGTTTCCTTCTAATGTCTGTGAAGATATTTCCTTGTGACTCATCATGTAATATCTAAATCATTGTCGACAAGTTTCTAATCTGCACCTATGTCAGATCCACTATGCGCAGATGCATCCAGGTTTATTAGTCCTGGGTGAAAGGAATATGTCCTAAGTCCAATCGTGTATTAGGATTTAGGAATAACTTTTATGTAATCTGTTTTGATTTCATTGATATTAATAAATACTTGTTTTGTTTTTATTACGGGCTCTATCTATTTAAGTGTTTAAATAAGATATACCATAGTTTAGAGTAAAGCTTTTTATGGATTATGATGAGATCATAATAGTGAGACCTAAAAAGATGATAACTCTAAACTTAAATAGTTCCTGGTCATAGGATTACTAACTGGTAATTAATAATCCGCAAAGATCGGTACATACTATGCTTGCTTTATTATGAAGGATGTCTGTTCTCATAGACATTTGTGTGGTGACACTATAGCTAGTATGTAGGTGCTTATTATAGAATAAGTTCACTGAACATGACTCGCCCAGCTGAACAACTGATGGAGTTCACTCACGTGTCAGCAGTTGTTCGTTTAGTGATAGTTGTACAAGTATCCTTAGACTTGAGGTCATCATAGTCATCTTGTGTACACTGAACTATGCTTTGGTTTAGTTCTTAGTCTCCAGGGACAATTATTAGGGCTCTTCTGGGTATAGGAATTTGTACACAAAGATAGTGTATGATCAATAAAGGATCTACCCCTTCCAGTGAAAGAAGCGAATGTTCAAGGCTGATCCACTTATGCTAGTTCAAGAATCTCTGGCCAGAGTAAATGAAATTAGAAAGGAGTTTCTAATTTGCATAGAACTACGCATAGTAAATGGTAAGCAAGTGATTGAATTAGATAGGCTTGACACGAGATCCATGCCTTGTATTTAATCGGGACATTGTAGGGTAGAAGGATTTTATTGTACGGTAACTATTCACTGACAGGTTCTTGGTATTCTAAGCAGTGAATTCATATTATCCGGATAGTCGCGATATGTTGAGAAGCATCACTCACGATGTAGAATAAATGTGATTAATTAATTAATCATATTTAATAAATTAGATAATTTATATAAATAATGATAAAATAGTTTTATTATTATTTATTTCTACTACCGGCTTAATATTGAACCTACAGGGTCACACCATAAAAAGAAAATGATTTAATGGTGGAGAAATTAATTAATAATGGCTAATAATTATTTATTTGTGAAATAAATAATTAATTGGAAAATTTAATAATTGATTAAATGAGATTTAATTGATTATAAATTAATTAAGAAAAGTTCTTAATATTATTAATTAAAGGATTTAATTTTTGGAAATTAAATCAAGAGAGAGAATTATTTCTAAAGTGTTTAGAAAAAGGATTAATGATTAAAAGGTGTTTTAATTATTAATGAAAATAATAAATGGGATAATAATAATAATATTTATGGGAAAATTTCAGCTGAAAATTTTGCCTATAAATACACTATTATAGACCCTATTTTATTCGAACCCACATCAAACCCGAAAACCCAAAAAGTTTGGAAAACCCAATTATCTCCACCTCCTTCCTCCTCCTTAACATCGTTTTCTTGGTGGATACCGGTGGAGTGCTTCACACTTGAGGAGCAACTGCTAAGGATCTCTGATCGTTGTCTCCGAATTATTTTAAAAGGTTAGATTCGATCCCTCGAATTTTTATTCACGATTTATATGCTTTTATTTGGATTTTGTATGTGTAAAAGTGTTTTGCCATGCCCCCGCTGCGTTAAAAATCCAACACTGGGGAGGTAGACACTGACCACTGACATATGGCTATTGGATCAGTATCCTCTCCTAACAACTGTAAAGGCAGTTGGTCCATTAAAGAACCTTGAACAATCGAATCTGACCGTAAAATGATCGAAACTCTTATTTCCGTCAACTCATCCTTTGTGTGTGTAACCTTTCCTTATGCATCAAGAATTGCTTTATGTTTGAGGTGGTGACATTACATCGGATACCCTGGTCGACAGGCGAATTTCTATAGACGCACCTTGTTGAGAGGATGAATCTAGTAACTGTTTTGTGCCTTTTCAGCCATTACATCTTTTTGAGAAGATGTATGGGAGCTAGCAGTTGTCTCTTGTTTAAAATACTACTCATCTTTGTAGGAGACAGAGCTGCTGGGTTGACGTCAGAACCTTCCTTATGTGGTGCACTAAGGCACTTTCTCCCTCACGCTCATTCATACTTTATTTTAGTGGTAAGAGAGTGTTGGTTGGTTCTGTTACTGTGTTTTTCTTAACAGTCTGGGATAGAAGATGTGGGTTTTCAACCTCATGACTATCAATAAAATAAGGCCATTGGAGGCTAAACCTGTATCACAGAACATATGGCAATATAGAGATAAAATGCACTTAAGATCTATAATGAATAAAAATTATGCATTTAATCTTTGAGAGTAATGATGTACAATAGTGATTTCCAAAAGATTTTAATGAAATAAGAAATCACCAATGTAGAAAGAAGTTTGATTTTCTCCTAAAATTGTTCGAGTGCACAAGTCTGTTTTTCTGCCTAAAAACATAAATGATTTGATAAGACACAGACTGATGACCTAGCAGTATTAAGAAGAGAAAGAAAGATTTTGTCTTTCAATATGAATGAGTTTTTGTGAAAGCATTGATCACTTAGGGTAAAGTCTAAGTAATTCTCATTCACGTTAAAAGCTCCTTAATCTATCTTCATAAGATTATAATCAACAAAATTGTTTATTGATAAATATCCTTAATAAGACTGACTATGCTGCTAATTTCAAATTGTAGCGAATCTTTCAGATATAGCAACTCATATAAATCCACTAGAACTTAAAATCTCACAATTATCTGCAACAAAATATTAACAATATATCATTGTATGATACTTGTGAAGTACTTAGATACTAATAATTATGTTGCATCCTATTTTAAATATTAAAATAAGATATCAATGAATTAAATACCAATTATCTATCAAAAAGACATCATCATTCAATTTCATATATCATACAATTGTTAACTCCTAACAACTGTAATACCTCAAACAATATTGGTTCGATAAATAAAACAATATTAACCGACACTGACTTGTTTGCAATCTTAGAAAAATATTCTAAGTTCCATATACTTTGATCCATTGAGTATTGCATCTATTATCAAAGTGTTTAGGAATTTGTAAATAAGTATAAAAATTATTCTAGGTGAACAACATATGGTTACTTCTAATAAAGCAAAATCTTCATTGACCATAGTTGTACTTTAAGAGATATTTTTACACTTTTTATATTAGTATAAGTGACTGAGGATAAACATTGATTACTTAGAGGAGTTCTAAGTAATGTCAAAAATACTAATACTTCACAATTAGTTCATATTTAAACTCTTAACTAAGTATCATTAACTGATATAAGTCAAGAATTTACACACAACTAATCATGCTACAATCATATTCTGATTTAAGTGAATTCTTGAGATATAAGCATTGCTAAATTCACTAAAACCAAAATCGCATAAATAACTTATAACACACAAGTTACAATCAATATACTAGATATCAATTGTTGAAAGATTTAGTTACAATCAATCATGCTGCTTATTTATTTTAAGTTAGTTTGAATTATGAAGCAAATAAAATCATTGAATTGCTTCAATACCCATAATCCAAACTACCTAAAATAAATAATAAATAAATACTAAATATCTATGAGTTACATAATAGCACTTAAATATTTTCATAATTATCCTTGAATAATCACCAATAGGATATATGACTTATATACATGGCATAAATTCTCTGGATAATTAGAAATTTTAGAAATACTTTCTAAGCATATAAAATGTTGAGAGTTTTATACACATAACTTAGAAAATACTTCATATTTCAATATTAGTGATTTTATAAATACTCATTGATTACTTACAACAAAAATTCTAAATAATATCACTAATATTAAAAGTACCATAATTATTCGTACATGATACAAATAATATTCAAACTTAATGCTATAATACATAACTACCACAAATGTATCTGACATTGTAATCATGATAATCAAGATAGTAGCACTAAGTACGAGGTACTGGAATACTGATAAATTCACAAGTCCTTCAAATATTGAAGATTTAATACTTGTGAACTTATATTAAGAATTCCTTACATATGGGATTTCCAACTAATATGCAATGAATGATATCCCACACTTACAAACCAGTCTTGAAAGATTAATTTTAACAAGTGATTTAATAAGTGTTTCTGCAAGTGACTCTTTGACTAAAAGACATGCTCTCAAAATAAATGATACCTGGTGTGAAGGTGCCTTGTCATAGAGTGTTCCACAAAGTTGTTGGATTTGAAGTTGTTTCTCATCATAACAAGAAATTAATCTTCTTCCATGAAGTTGACAGCTTCCTGAGATGCTTCTCCTGTCACTTAGGTTGACAGCTTCAGAGATGCTTCTCCTCTCTTTCTTACAACCTGCATAATCTGTATCTATATAGCCAAACATGTTAAGCATAATATCTTTAGGGTACTTTACTCCAAGAGTTGGTAGTCCCTTAAGATATCTAATAATCTTGTTAATAACTATAAGATTGGATTCTCTAGGATCTACTTAAAACCTTGCACTTTGGCATCTTGAGAACATTACATGTTGTCTATTAGTATTTGAGTAAAAGAGTGAGCTTGTCATACCTCTATATCTTATCATTATACCTGAGTTGCACTGATCAAGCTTTAGTGGTTTCCGTTGGTAAGTAGTCTTGGCATGTTCGAAATCTTCCAAATTTTGCATCTTCAAAAGATCTTTAAATTACTTGTATTGCCATCATTCTTTTGGTTTACTTGTGCTCCTAAAATAATTGTTCTTTTGGCTTTCTTGAGCTCCTAAAAGAATTATTCTAATGGCCTGCTTGAAGTAATTTCAAAAAGAATTGTAACCTTTCCAACATGCTCCTCCATACCTACTCTGCAATTACTTAGCAAATAATCTTGCACAAGTTTTTGTTAGTAGACCAACATATAACATTATCATTATATCAGAGCACATATATAACATTATGTTTGTGCCTAGTGATAAGAGAGTTTTTAATATGACGACTCTACTAGTTCATATTAAACTGTAACTTCAGTTAGAGTATCATACCATATCCTTGACGATTTCTTGAGTAGTATACTAGTTCATACCAACCTGAAGTGAGCTTGTGAAGAAGAGATATATAGAGTCCAATTGATTTGCTATTGCAAAGTCCATGAACTGTTTTGCATTTGACTTCCTCTTTTGACTCACCAACCAGGAGTGCACTTGTACATACTTACCAGAGTCCAATTCCAAGTGTAATGTGCATCAGGTGCCTGATATGTCGTAATATCTTCAAGTCTCATCACTGGTGCTATCTGTTAGATACTGCTTCCTGATAATAACCTAGCATCCAGTTTGGCCTTGTCCCTCGTAACAATGCCATTGTCATCCAGTTTGACTTCTGGTTATCCTTGTACAAATTATAAAATTGTCATTTATTTTGGATACCAGCTTCCCTACGATCTGCTTGCTGACTGATTGAGCTAATCTTGCTTTGCAATCACCCAATCAATCCGAATCTATCAGAGCTTCTGTAACTTTCTTAGTTTCTTCTTCACATAGAAAACTAGAGAATTAATCATACATAGTCAATAGCCCTGCTAATCATTACTCCACCATCTGGATCACTTAAGAACTAGACTCTGAGAATAGACTTGACATCAAACCCTTTATCTCAGCAGATATGTTCTTGTTGTATCCTCTGAATTTTCAATGTGGTGTTGTGTCTGACTAGTTGATCCTTCTTTTGCTCCTCCTAAGCTGTTGTTGGGATTTTCTGAAAATCCTTACCCTTGCTGAATTGCTTCATTGAAGTAATGAGATGTGTAGATACACTGCCATTCCACTGCTTGGATATGAATCATCAATACCATTAATTTCTCCTTTAACAGCTTGGAGCATGGAGTTGTTGAACTGTGCACTTAGACTTTCTATCACCTTCTGTTGATCAACCACAAATGCCCTGTAGGTCATATACTCCACCGAGTAGCCATGGTAAATATCGTAACTAGCCTTAGCTACAAATGCCAAGATCTTCAAACAACTTAAAACATTTCATTGTTTGTTTCTGCAGAACATTCTCTCCAAACACTTTCAGGTTATCCAGTGTTTGCTTCTATTGGCCATTAACTCATTAGTGGTCATCATGTATACATCATGTTCAAGGCGTGATCTTACTTATTATAAACTATTTTGACTGCTCCAGCTCTTTGGTATTTAGAAAGTCTTGATTAGCATGATATTTCCCTTGTAGTTTTAATCAAGTTCTGGTTCTTCCTTTGTACCACTCCATTATGACACGGAGCTCCCAGTGCTGAATTTGTCTCAAAATGTTCTCGATGTTACAGATATTAATCAGAACTACTTCTTGAATTCAGTCCCATTATCTGATCACAAAATCATTTATTTTACAGTTGCTTCCAGCTTGATCTTCTTTGATGTGATCAATCAGCATCTGTAATGTCTTGTCTTGAGAACGCACAAACAACAACTTTGTTTCATAAGGGTAGTCAACCACCATCACTAAGTTATGTCTCTACTTTGATGTGATGTTATCTTTGACTTCCCTTTTTGACATGCCTCACATTTATCATCTTCTGAATTCCAGATGAGGCAGTCCTCTCACTAATCCCTTTTTACAAAAGAGTTCCTTGTGTTGATGTTCAAGGGTGAGAGCTTCTAATGCCATAGCTAAACTTTTATCAGATGAAGCTTTACAGTGGAAACCATTGACTTCACCTTTTCAGAGTTTCCAGTCTAGCCACGAGCATTTCATTTCCTTACTCTAAGAAGAGCAAGCTACTCAATCTTCCTGCTTCAGATGAGACACTAATCCTTCTTTGAATTAACATTTTGTCCTTTGATGCAGAACTGTCTGATAAGAGGATTTGTGCCTTGATTCTCCGGCAAGAAGTTGCTTCAACTGTAATCAATGACTCCAATAATTAGTTGTTATCAGTGATATCAATTGTTGAATCCATGATGACATCCCTTTTCTGCATAGCTTGTCCCGTAATGAAAACCTTTGCTGTCATCTCCAAAGATTATTGACGGAAAAGCTTTTGTCAATCACATTTGATTGTGAGGCTCTTTCTTTGATCATATGCCTTGAGTATGAATTACCAAGAATACATATGAATCAATTGACCTGTTATGTCCTGCACTCACAAATGGATTAACAATTCTTGGTACCCAACTTATCAGTTTTGGTCCAGTTGGATTAGAGATTTTATTATAAATAGATATAACAACAGCTGCTACCTTATCATGCTAATTCTTATCTTTGACTGACCATTTTCTCCATTTTAATATTCTTGACAGATTTGTCTCTAGGCTAGGGGAAACATGGTTCCAACCTTACATAAGGGGGACTAGAAGTCTTTGTCCTATTCTAATCCTAAACATGCTTTTTCTATAATTAATGCAAGTACTAAGAGATGCATTCATGGCATAAAGATAAGCAAGCATTGTATTAGAAATACATGGCATTCATTCAGAAATATTACGCATAGGAATTAAGCAATATAGGCATAATATGGAACAAACAAAATTAACAATTAAATCACTAATTCTGTCTAGTCCAATCCTGTTGATAGATCTCATCTAGCTATCTCAATCCAATTATAACTAACACATCTTAACAAACAATTTAGATCAAATGAATAAATCACAATGTAATATGATACAGGAGATAAGCATAAACAAAGGTCTTATATGCTGGAAAAAAATATATACCTCACTAAAGCAATTAATCATGTTCAACGAATATTCAAACACATATTTAAGATCATCTACAGTATCATGCACAAGTTAAATATCAATCCTAGTTACCGAAAAATAATCTAGTGAACTAGTTCAACATTATCTAAGTGTGATGCTATCATGCTTGTGCGAGTGTTAAACATTTATACACTATGATCTTATCATGCATTGAATATTGAGAGCAAGGTATTGTAGTGGTTCAAGAATTTTGAAACCTAAGATATGTGAGTTGGATCATCTTCAGAGATTGCTATGAAAGCAAGATATTCATTATTCTCGTCATCTAATCCATCCCAACTCTTTCCCGTGCACTATAAGTTTTGACTGGCTGCTTCCCTAAGAAAACATTCCACCTTTGTCTCAACTCTTCAACTGAATCCCTACTCATCCTTGTTTGTCAAGCTTTTTGTTCTGTTGTAGCAGAACCCCTGATAGCTACTTGACACATATGTCTTGTCATAACTGTAACTATCAAATCTTGTATATGTCCCAACCTCAGTCTGTAACCACCTCTTGAACTGAATCTGTAAGAATCCCTGCTTCAGAATAGATAGGCTTGATCCTTGGATATAGCTTAGGTACTCCTTGTGAATCTGATACGACTAAACTTCCCTGACAAGTGAAACACTGCCCTGACGTCCAGTCCCTCAAGTACTTCTACCTGAGCTTCCTTTGATTCATCTATCAGTAACTCTTATATTCTATCCTGAGGTTCTAACCTTAATGCATGTAATTGAGATATTTGTTTGTCCCCACTATTCTCTCTGACCTTCACAATTCCTGCCTGTATGATCTCATTGATTCCCGGATAAATATAGCATTGGTACAAACCACTGTGTGACTGTATAATCTGGAATCGTAGAGTTGTCTTAAAATCTCAGAGAAAAACTGTACCCGTAGAAATTACATTCATTCCCTGCGTCTGAAAAGCCAATGATATCCTATGGAGTAAGCCTTTGAGGAAGTTCCACAATTTTCTTCTGTAGGTCTTGAAATCAATTTCCTTGGATTAAGAAAACCATTATCTATAATTTTCGTCTGAATAACATATGGTCTTCGTTTTCTTCGAAAGATTAAAATCCACTTTAAAAGTGCGGAGGAATCCCGAGTCTACCAATATCTTCAGTACCCTTAATTTAATATTTAAGAAAAATTTAAATTTTCAATATTTTTAATTTTCTTAGAAAATAAATTAATCAAAAATAAATATTTACATAAAATCTAATTTTCAAGAATTTTGAATTTTCTTAAAAATTAAATAAAATGTAAATTATTATTTAAGAAAAAATTAAATTTAAGAAATTTAAATTTATTAAAAATTAAATAAATCAAGAATAATAAATTATCGGGGTTACAAAATTTCTATTGCAACTAGAAGGTGTGCCAGAAGATGTACAAATAAATCAGTTATTTTTATTCTGTGGCGACAGCTTCTCATGTGCGCCGCCTTTGCGCCGAATTCTTGTGTGGCGACATAGACTTCCGTATTTGAATCGCCATAGAGAAGCTGCGTCGTTTTATTCTATGGCGACTTAATTCGTGCGCGTTCAATCCACTACTCGCGTCATTAGTACAAGCTGTCCTAGCCGGCTGAAGAAATGCGCGTGGCTGCACTACCAGGAGATTCTGTTTTTGATCGCGCGTGCAGTAATGTAAGCAGAGGTGCCAATTTCCATTAACAAATGATCACAAGCCAATGATCACAAGCCATTTCCTTTGAAAATCAACGCAAACAAACAAGCACAGAGTGGCAGCTAATTGAAAAACAAATCTGGCAGCCAAATTATCCTGAAAAGGAATTAGATTAATAATTTTTATTTACTAAAATTAAAATAATAAATTTATTTAGTTCAAATTTATAAAATAACTTTATTTTAAATAAATTCATAAAATAAACTTATTCAAGTTTAAATTATAAATTCATTTAAATAAATTTATAAAATAAATTTTCTAAATTAAATTTATAAAATAAATTTATGTAAATGCAAATTAATAAAATAAATTAATTTTCGGATCCTGATTTGTGTGTCAATCAGTAGGCTCTGATACCAATTGTTAGGTCCCGAATTATCATAGAAGAGGGGGTTGAATACGATAATCACTAAATTAAAAATTCTTACAAATCTTTAGCGGATAAAATATTTAGTGCTCGGTTAGTGGTTTCGTGTTCTTGAGGGGAATAGTATTTGGAACGATAAAAACGAGGAACACAAGATATTCGGGGAAATATATATTCGTATATCAATCCTCGAGGGTGTTGCTACACTCCGGTAAATAAATTAACCGGCTACAATCTAAGAATAATAAAGTTCCTAGCTTCTACAAAAATTTACAAATCAAATCCTATACAATAATCTAGCTTCAGTTTGTACTAGGATTTAATTACCGGGTAATGATTATAATGCCCCTAAGAATATACAAGAGTTAAATCGGGCATTATAACGTTACTCCGGTGATAAATTAAACGGATATTCAAGTAGTTTAAACTCCTCTGCAAATCTCCGCATCTTGTTTTTATCAGCTCTCTTTTTTCAGTCCTTATTCAGATCTGCTGCAAAGTGTAGACTTTATACACAATAAAATTGTGTGGCTGAGAATTGAGTACTTCTGTGGCGACCAAACCTTTCTGTGGCGACCAAGGGGTACAGGAAGTGATTTATGTGGCGACAGGGTGAGGGGGAAGCCTCTATGCCGACATGTCCTGTGGTGACATGTTTACTCTAAGTACATGTTTATGTATTAAATCAAAAAAACCAAACTAACACCTGTGGCGACACTTATGTCACCCTGGTTTCTTTTGTTTATTTATTCTTTTTCTTTTATTCTTTTTCTTTTGTTTTGTTTTGTTTTTGTTTTCTCTTTTGTTTTATTTTTGTTTTCTATTTTCTTTTTCCTTTTCTTTTTCTTTTCTTTTTTTTTGTTTCTTTTCTTTTTCTTTTTCTCTTATTTTTTTTTTATTTATTTTCTTTTTAAGTTTAATTTGTAATTAAATTAATTTATAAAATAAACTTAAATATAACTTATATAAATAAACTAATTTAGATTTATAAAATAAACTTACTTAAAGTTTATAAGACAAATCATTTTAAGTTTAATAAATAAATTAAATTAAAGTCCACTAAATAAATTTATTTAATTTAACAATTAAACTTTGAGCTTCGCCAGTCCCCTGAGCTGTTTAGCTGTATACCCCGCACACCTCTTCTCATACTTTAACAGATAACCGTTCAATCCAAGTACGTTCCTCAACTTAACAATTCTTCTATAAATAATACCCAGATTCCTTTCACGAGCTGTTGACGCCTGGTGCAACTGGTTTGGTTCACAGACGACTAACCCCGATTCAGGTCTTTGTATTATAGCCTTGATTACATTGTTAAGATTGCCTCAACTTTATTGCTTCGAACACTGACTGTCAATAAACAATTGTACTTTCACTGGAATCCTTTCTGGTACTTTAGACAACGTCTTTATTAACCTCTGTCTATACCCTGTCTTCAATTTTTCAGATTCCTATGCTTCGAACACTGTCTATCTTCAATCAATGCCAATACACTGAAATCTTCCGGTAGCACTTGTATACTGAATCTTCAACATTTCTGAAACCCTGAAAGTCTTTATCATTTGTTCTTCACTGAGGCATGATCAAATTAATGAACTTCTTTCAGTGACCTGTAGACAAACTTCAGGCTTTCTTCTAATATTCTGATTCTTTGTATTTGCTTTGTCTTCATTAACCTGATTTCTTGTGTAGACGTAGTATTATTAACCTGTCCTGTTCTAGTATTGTTATTGTGTTGAGTTATCACGTAACTTTTCATACAGCTACGCAGTCTCACCAACAGATGTCAAAAGTGTAATTCTAAATGGAGATTTGGAAGAGGAACTCTGTGTAAGTCAGCCTCCTGGTTTTGAAGATCCAAGTTTTCCAAATCATGTGTACTATCTTTTGAAAGCACTTTATGGACTGAAGCAAACACCTAGAGCCTGGTATGACACTTTATTAAAGTTTCTTTTGGAAAATCACTTCACAAGAGGTACTGTTGATAAAACTTTATTCTTTAGAAATGTTAATGGCTCTAGTATACTTGTTCAAATTTATGTAGATGATATCATATTTGGCTCTATAGATGAAAAAATTTGCAAAAAGTTTGCCAAATTGATGCAAAGTAAGTATGAAATGAGCATGATGGGAACACTAACTTACTTTCTTGGTTTTCAAGTTAAGCAAGTTAGTGATGGAATATTCATTAGTCAAACTAAATACATTCATGATCTTTTAAAGATGTTTGATCTAATGGATTGCACATCTGCAAAAACTCCCATGGCCACTACAACTAAGCTTAAATTAAACACTACTGAAAAGTCTGTGGATATTTCAAGCTATAGGGGCATGGTTGGCTCACTTCTGTACTTAACAGCTAGTAGGCCAGATATAATGTTTGCTACTTGTCTTTGTGCTAGATTTCAGGCTGATCCTAGAGAATCTCACCTAGTAGCTTTTAAGAGAATTTTCAGATATCTCAAGGGAACACCAAAACTTGGCATTTGGTACCCTAGAGATTCTGGTTTTGATCTAACTTGTTATTCAGATGCAGATTATGCAGGTTGAAAAATAGACAAAAAAAGTACAACAGGAACCTATCAATTTCTAGGGAACAAGCTTGTGTCCTAGTTCAGTAAAAAGCAAAATTCAGTCTCTACTTTTACAGCTGAAGCTGAATATATTGCTGCTGGTAGTTGCTGTGCACATATTTTGTGGATGAAAAACCAATTGTTGGATTATGATCTACAAGTGGATAGAATTCCCATTTTCTGTGCTAACACAAGTGCAATTACCATCACTAAAAATCCAGTACAACATTCAAGAACAAAGCACATAGACATCAAGTACCACTTCATAAGGGAACATGTGATGAATGGTACTGTGGAACTTCATTTTGTTCCCAGTGAAAAACAGCTTGTAGACATATTTACCAAGCCACTTGATGAATCAACCTTTTCAAGGTTGGTAAGTGAGTTAGGTATGCTTAATTATTCCTGAATCATTTCAGGTATTTTTGCAAGTTTTTAATGCAGCCAGAAATTTAATTGATTTTTCTATTTTGGATGAAATTTTGGCTAAGTCAAAATTTACATCCCGACGGATGCTCATTATCCATCGAGTTTGATCATCCGTCGGAATATTAATTGTTAATAAAAATCAATTATTATTCTGGAGTATTTTTTAATTCGACGGATAACTGATTTATCCTCATCCGTCGAATTATCTCAATCATAGCCGTTAAAACTCTGAACATTATCCATCGAGTATACTTACAGTTTGTAAGCATGACATGACAGATAAGTGACCGAATTTTTACAGTTTATTTATTTTTAAACGGCTATTTTGGGCAATTTTTATTGGTCTCGTTATTTCACTTTATTATTTTTGCCAGTTTATTTCTAAGATAGTATAAAAGCTAAATTCATTTTTATTCTAATCTTTTATCATTCTCAAGAATTAATTGCTCTAACTTCTTTCTTCCTAAAAAACAAATACTTTCTCTGCAAATTTCCCAATCTCTAACAATGGCTCCAGTCGTCAAAATCATGTCTCAAACTGGATATATCTATAAAAAGAACAACTTCACAGCTCTTGTGAACAAGGAGATTCAACAGTCTGGTGAGTTCCACAAGATGATGGATTTTGTGAAGAATTGTAAACTCAGATATGCTATGCTGGAATCTCCCACTATCTACTGTGAGGTTGTAGAGGAGATATGGACAACTGCAGTGTACAACTCTACTGACAAGACCATTACATTCACTCTAAAAGGTAAGTAGTTTTGCATAAATAGTGACATTGTCAAAGCATGCTTTAGAATTCCTGATAATACTGCTACTGCTCCTCACACAGACATTGACATAGTTAACATGCTAAATTCCATGGGCTATGCACTTACTAACTCTAAGTTAAGTGAAATTAGGAGGTTAGGTCTTAGAAATGAATTGAGCTTTATGTGTGATGTGGTAACTAAGGTATTCTCTGGTAAGATTAGTAACTTTGATTCTGTTAACATGTCTATGCTTAACATGCTTTACATGCTAGTTACTGATAATTACTTTAATTTCAGTGACTTGGTCTTGTTTGAGTTAGGCTTTAAGTTATGAGAACTCAATAAGAGAGGTAAAAGTGTCTATTGTGTTAGATTCTTTTTGATGTTTGCTAACCATCTCATTAAGAACATTGTGATTGAGAACCCAACCAACAAGCTGAATTGTTAGGTTCAAGAAAGAAGGATTATTGTAGATCTCAATAGGACAAACCACCATAAAGAGGTGCCTCTCTTTTATTTTCCAATCATGGAGGGACCTCAGGTAAGTGAGGTAAGTTCTACTGTCTCCACTCTTCCAACCTCACACATTTCTTCGCCTTCTAATGTAGCTATGACATCTGTGTCAATGACCCAACAGATGCTTACCCAAACTACTAAATCATAAATTTCAAAATCCAAGTCTCAGAAAGCCCCCTCTAGTTTCTTTCAAAAGAAACCAGTTGCAAAATCCACTAAAAAAAAGAGGGGAGTGTAAAGGTGAGTGAGAAAGGTGAGGGACATGGTAAAAATCAAAGAAACCCTAAGGATAAGGCTGGTGAGAAGAGTGTACCCAAACCTAGCCATACAACAGTTTCCCAACAAATTGTGGTTGTTAATAAGGAAATAAGCTTAATTCTAGTTTCATCCTCCCAAAAGGATGTTACTATTGAAACAAGCTCCCAACCAGGAGCACAGGCCAAGAGGGGTAGGGACACTAGCTCACCATAAACTTATGCTAGAAAGAAAAGATTAAAAACCCCTGGGGATGCACAGGGAACATACACAGTGCAAACTGGTGCTAAAGACCCAGTCACTGCACCATCTCAAAGTCAGATTGATATGGTTCCAATAAATGTGGAGTCACGGCCAAAATCTCTAATAATTGAAGCACCTGATACACCAAATTCTCCCACACACTCACTGGATGTTGACATGATAAATACATCACTTCCAAATTTTCCATCTTTAACTCTTGTGGAGAAGCCAAAAATCCAAGCAAGTGAGCATCATCTTTTAGATGATTTGTTGGCTCATTTGCCATTTCTTTCCGAGTCAGTTGAGATATCTATGCCAAATTTTTCACCAATCTACACAGAGTCTACAATAGTATCCACTCCAAACTCATTTATTTCTTCTATCCCGATGGATATTCATCATCCGTCGAGTAGTGATTGTATCCCGACGGGTAAGCCTAACAGAAGTCATCCGTCAGATAGCCAAACTACTATCCCGATGGATATTCCTCATCCGTCGGGTGTCTCTGCACAACTTAAAATTTCTTCAATTCTCATAAGTGCAGAAGACTTAGTAGTAGTACAATCACTCTTAGGGCTGAGGGAAGGGAGTGAATTAAGTGAGAGGTTGGGGTGCTCCCAGGCAAAAGGAGAGAATAAGAGTGATCAAATGCAGTCCATTTCTTCAGGACTGGCAAAAGTGAGTAAGGGAGTCCCACCTTAGATGGTGAAGGTGAGGGTGTGAGGGTGGGAAGCCAAGGGGAGCCCTTGATGCAAAAAGAGAGAGATTTTGAACTGGATGAAAATTCATTTGAGGATGCTGGAGGGGATGATGAGGAAGACAACATGAGCATAGGGGGAGATGCAGGTATTCCTACCTGGATGATAACAAAAGAATGTTCCTACTCACATCTCCAATCAACTCTATTCAAGCTGATCCATGACACCCAAACAACCATTCAAGCATCTACTCATGCCAGCACAAAGAAGCTACTCACAACTCACCTTGAAGCACTCCAACTGCACAAAATTCAAGCACTCCAACACAGTTAAAGTGTAGATGAAATCAAGCAAGAAATTTCCGAAATAAAAGAGGATTTTATAGCAAGGTTGGATGCTAGAATTCCTGGAACCACCATGACTGAAATAGCTCAAAATCTAAGGAAGGAGGCTGATCTCAATAGAAATGTTGAGGCCATTGACTCAATATTATCTGATGTAGAGAAGTCAATAGCCAAGATACTCATTAATCAAGAAACTCAGACTGCTCTGCTCTAACAATTGGTGGCTGCTCAACTCTCTCCCACTCAATAACTTGATGCTAAAAAAAAGGGGGAGAAAGGCTCAAGTAAGGGGGAGAAAGGCTCAAATGAGGGGGAGAAACAACTCAACATACAAGTCAGCAAAGTGATTATGCCAACAATTACTTTCACAAAGCCACCAGTCATGGAAAACATTGACATAATAAATCTGGCAGCAGCAAAACTAAACACAGATGACAAACTACTAAAGATTGATGTAGCAACAACTGAGAAGTAGTTAAAAGAAAAATGGAGGAAAATAGATTCAGAAATTCAACAAAAGTTTGGGCCAATTCAGAAGCCAGAAAAAACATTCATTCATCACTCTCAAGTCAAGAACATTTATGTGAATGAAATGAGTATGAAAGGCCAAACATCTTGCATCAAATCTCCAAAAGCAGATCTAATCATGAAGCTTAAAAGGAACTACTCAAAGTTCTCAGACAAAAATCCTATGGATATTATGTATGAGACACCTAGGTAAGATGAGAAGAAGCTGTTGGCTAGGTCAATTTCCTTTTACAAAGATCTAGCTGATTCAACACTCAAAAGAAGATTAGCCAAGATTTACTGAAATGGTAAGAAAATTTGTGTGGTGGCTGGACACCCCATGTTTGTGGAAGCTAAGAAGGAAGAGAAAGAAAGAATCAGGCAAGAAAAGAAGCAAGTTGTTCTGGATGCTAAAAAGCTTAAACAAAAGAAGAAGCAAGCTGCTATCTTGGCAAAACTTCAAGCTATAAAAACCATAACAGAATTTCCTGCACAACCTACTGTAATTACTGAACCTAAGGATCAGAAAGTGTAAGAAGAACTACAGTAGAAAAGAAGATGCATATACAAGCTCCATTCCAAGAGAAAATTGGACTTTAGTGATGAAGAAATGGAAGACCAAATTCCTAAAAAGTCCACAACTTCAACTCAAACATCAAAACCCTCAGTGGTATTTAAAGAATTCAAGGTGGTGGATCCAACTAGAAATATTCATGGTGAGCCCATAATTCGAAAGGATGAGCCAGTGGTCTGGAATAGTTTTCCAATTCCAGAGCTGAACTTTCTTATCTTCAAGCCAAAGAAGACAAAGATTAGAGCAAGTAAGAAAGTGAAACCAGTGACTCTCAAATCCAAGACCCTAATTAAATCTCAATCCACAGTCAACAAAGGAGATATGTTGTACATCTGTGACATCAAAAAGTTTTCTGACATTAACCTCTACTTAGATGAATTGGAAGAAGTTAGAGGAATTGATGCTTACAGACATCTACCTGAAAGGCTGGTATTCAAATACAAGGGAGGAAAAGAGATTATATGACCACTTCACAGGATCCTTCTAGAAAACCAATCTGTTCTAATAAAGATCTACTCATCCTTCAAAAAGAACTTTGGGTACAATATGACTGCAAGGAGACTGGTTCTAAAGAATATTGAGGAGATGAGGAGTAATAAAGCTAAAGATGCACTTCCAAAAACTCTATCAATTCCCTTCACATAAAAGAGAGTGCATTTAAGGCCTTATTGGTTAATGAAATTCAGGGATGAAAAGGGAGTTAGAAGATTTTTCAGATTGGAGAACAAGTTGAGTATCTCTAGCAATGAGACTCTATTGGAAATGCAAGGAATACTAGATCTCTCAGAAGGTGATGAACTTGAATTCCACAGACAACTCCAAAACCAGATAGAAGAGAACAACAAGAGGCTTCGGAAGAAACCTAGACAATCAAGAAAATAGACTTATCTGCTCAGACTAGAGGAGCACCTTGATAATGATTGTGAGTTATTCTTTGTATACTTTGCATTGTTTAATTTTCAGTAAATATTGCAGCACTTATCAGTTTTATCTACTATTTTCAATCTGTATTCTTAGAGTGTTTTGTTATCATCAAGTTTATATTAATTTATGGCTACAATTCCAGTAGACATAAATTGGGGGAGATTGTTAGGAATATGTTATGAACTTGATGATAAATTATACAAAACACCTTAGTTGATTCAACTTAGTGAATTTTGTAGCCCTCGACGGATGATCAAATATTTTCTTGACGGATGATTCAATATAGTCCCGACGGATGATGATTTGACATCCATCGAGTGAGTAGCTTATGTAATAATAAGTAATGTAGCACATTTCTGCAAACAAATTTGTGTAGATTCTGTAGGAGCTTATGAGTCATGTTGACTACTAGTAGATATGCAGAATAGGTTGATTAATTATAAATATGAGATGTCTTGTAATTCTTCATAAGTGAAATGGAGTCAAGTGTCAAATAGCTACCCGATGGATGATCAACAAAGCTACCCGACAGATGATCAATAAAGCTACCCGATGGATAACAAGCATGTACCTGACTGATGATCAATTCAAATATCTATTGACAGTGACAACACAGTCACATGCGTTGGGTGTTTGCAAAAGGAATGTGGCAGTCTGTTTAGCAGGAAATTGAGAACAAATAAGCATTACCATTTCCATGCAAGGTACAGTAAAACCTCTATAAATTAATATAGTTGGGACCAGAGAATTCTATTAATTTAGAGAGGTATTAATTAATCGATAAATTAATAATTATTAATTTATAGAGAATTTTCGGTAGCAAACAAAATTAACTTTTGATTAAATTTTTATTCACATAAATTTAAATAAAATGAATTGTACAATTTATATTTTATACTTAATTCAATTAATTCAATGTATATAAATTTAGAAAGTCAATGTAATGTACAATATATTAGATTCAAAGTCCATGTAGTGTATAAGTTAAATTCATTGTATTTTACATAGAAAATATTCAATGTATATTAGGAAAATTCAAAGTACATGAATTAATTTAATTCATTGTATTTTACATAGAAAGTATTCAATGTATGTGTAGTCATAAAATATATTATATATACTGTATATACTAGATTGGGGGAAAAATTATACAAACAAAACAATGGCTTCTCATCTAAAAGGTGTCACAAAATCAACAATGACGGATGAAGCAAGAAAAGCATTATGTGAATATAAAAGAGAAAATTCATCATGCACTCAAAAAGATCTCCAGTTGTGGCTCGAGAATAAGTTTTATCTAAAAGTTAGTCAAGGTACAATATCAAATACACTGAAAAGGTCAGCAGACTATCTTGCAGCTAATTACTTGGAGAAAAGAAAAGATATTAAGCGACATAAACCAGCAAAATATCCAGATATGGAGAAGGTTCTCTATGAATGATTTCTCCAGTACCAAGATCGTGTTAATATGACAGGAGAGCTAATTTTAGAGAAGGTAAAAGAGACCATGAAAATTTTATACCCTCAACAAGATCAGGAGCACACTTTTTCTCAAGGTTGGCTTGAGAAATTCAAGTTAAGACATGGTATTAAGTCATTTCGTCGCTTTGGAGAAAGTGGTTCTGTTGATGTACATGACATGGAGAAGAAACTGGAGTCCATAAGGGAAAAAATAAACCAGTTCCCTATGAAAGATGTTTTTAACATGGACGAAACTGGTTTGTTTTACAGGTTACAAGCTGATCACTCTCTTGCTACGAAACAACTTGAAGGAAGAAAACAAGACAAAGAAAGGCTCACGGTTGTTATATGTTGCAATGAAGATGGCTCTGAAAAAATTCCTTTATGGATTATTGGAAAGTATGCAAAGCCACGGTGCTTCAAGAATGTTAACATGGGCAGCTTGAATTATCATTATCGTGCAAACAAAAGAGCTTGGATGACTAGTGTACTTTTTGATGAATACATTCGTTGGTTTGATAGCCAAATACAAGGCAGAAGAATTTTGTTTGTGGTAGATAACTGTCCACCACATCCAAAAAATATTGAAGGACTACAAAATGTTGAGTTGTACTTCTTGCCACCTAACATGACATCAAAAATCCAACCTTGTGATGCAGGAATTATAAGAGCTTTCAAGATGCACTATCGCAGGAGATTTTATCATGGGTTATTAGAAGGTTATGAGTTGGGACAATCTGATCCAGGAAAGATTAATGTTTTGGATGCTATCAATTATGCAGTCGTGACGTGGATGACAAATGTAAAACAAGAGTCAATAGCAAGGTGCTTTCAACATTGCAAAATTCGTTCCATAGATGAAGTTTCGAGCAATTTAAATGAACATACAACTCCGGAAGAATACATTCATGAACTTGAGGTGATGATTAAGGATCTAGGTTATCGTAATAAAATGGATGTTAATAACTTCTTAGATTATCCGGGTGAAAATGAATCATGTTCCGAGGTCCAGAGTATAGAAGAGATTGCAAACACCATCCTTGAAAATAGTGTTGAAGATGATCTTGAAGACGATACAACACCGTTGGAGCCGGTTACACGTAAAGAAGCACTCAAGGCATCAAAAATGCTTAATAACTTTTTGATGCAACATGAAAGCACCACACCCGAGCTTTTGGATGCAATAAGGAAGATTAGGGATGAGCTTCATGTTGATTTAAATTATATGAAAAAGCAAACTACAATTGAATCATATTTTACAAAGATGTAATAGCTATATTTTTATGAATATAATGGAATTATTAATTTATAGTTTTATTGGGACCATATTTTTATACAGGGTTTTCAAAAAAATTATTCTCTTATTATCTTATCGAAATTGATCATTTTTTGAACTGGCCCAAGTCGGGACCAGACAAAATTATTAATTTAGAGAGATTATTAATTAATCGAGTATTAATTTACAGAGGTTTTACTGTATGAAGATTTTCAAAGATGATGGAATAGAGTAATGAAGCAGCATGGAGTTAGACTTGATAGGATTTGTGAGGCATTTTTTGTAAAGAATCAAACAACTTATTTAGCCTTTGAATCAAATCCTTTTTGTGAAAAGTTTTTGGTAAAACAGAAATATCTCTTTTAAAAAACATTTTCAATTATTGAACTAAGTAAATTGCATGAGTAAATTGCATGCTTCTTTATAGAATGTAAACAGTTAAGGGAAAAGGGTACATGTTATTATAAGAGTTTATAATTAGTGCGTCAAGTAAGATAAAATAGGTACAGTAATAACAATGCTGGAAAAGAAATGGTACTGATATATATATATATATATATCAAAGTTGGTAGTATAAGCGTGAGAACATTTCATCAAAGGCAAAAGGTACATCAGGCCTATCCACTAGTTAGAAATTCTGGTCTATATATATACCAACCAAAAGTCTGATGCACACTCTAACATACATATAACAACTGTCACAACATCTCTGTCACCTAGCTTCAGGGAAACTCTGGTCCACCAAGCCTCGCAAGATCCTCTAACACCTCTCTGGCCCATCCCATAAGAGCATCTGGGACCACATACTCACAAGTAGCTCCATGAAGTCTAGCCTCAAGTATTCTTCGTGTCACATGAATCTCATCCCGAAGCTCCCTCGCACTCCTCTCAACATCTGTAGTCCTTATAATATATTGTAGTTCCTAAATCTGAGCCAACATGGCCTATCGCTTTAAATGAAGTGCCTCATACTTATGGTATGGAACCGGGTGTGGAGTAAATTGGAAAGATGCACCCATAACTGAATGTCCGATAGAGTCATCGAATAAGTGGTCTCACACCAGGAGGTGAAATAGTTCGCAGTGGTGTAGTCGTCACAATAGGAGGTAATATGGCTGACACTAGTGGAAGAGCAGGGCATGGATCAAATGACGGTCCTCAAATTAAAGGTTTGAATGATCAGATGGAATCGGGATAAAGGAATCTGCCATCGCTGCTATTTGAAAATTACGCTGCTAGATAAGAATCTCAAATCTCAACACGAATCATACCAAAACCTACCATACAGTCACACTCAACCTCTTAATGTCCTATCTTTTTTTTGTTAATCCTAATCCTAACCCTCTACCCATTCCCGATGATCTAGGCTTATGGCAGTGACTTTTAACCTGTGGCTTTGATACCAAAACCTGTGACGCCCTCCAAACCCGGGTCAAAAGTTTGGGGTTCACAACAAACACACACCCCCATTATATAAACCTGTTTAAGAAAATAATATATGCAATCGCCCTACTTACCATAACCATGAATCACAACAGGTTAACGTATGTCCACAAGCCACAACCTTATTTGTATTACAAACGTATCAAATCCTAATTCATTTATCTTCCAACTAAAAATAAAACAGTCTTACAACTTTCAACTCAAACTAAGACAAACATCCTCTGCTAGCTTATTCCATTTCAACCTGGAAACCTAGCTCGCACACTTGTCTAGGGATCCTCGCTACCACCAGTTTCCTTTTTAACTGGAAAAGAACATAAACAGATTTGCAAGAGTGAGCTAACTAGCTCAGCAAGTCACAGTGACAATACTGAGGTTAAACAATGATCAATTGAAATGATATAAGGAATTAAGTTTCTTGATAAGCAGTGATTAGAATTGGATATTCACTTTTTATTTTAAAAACCAAGGTTAGGTTGCTGATTAGTCATGCACTAACCCCGAGCAAGGCTCACAACTCTGCTCTTTATACCGGATCCAAGGCACACGTTGGCCTATCATGACCACGAATCTGGTCTGACCACAAATCTGGTCCATATTTAAAAACAATCTAATTCTATAATATCAACATGATAAACAATATAAATTAATAAGCTGAATCATAAACAATATTTATCTTGAAGTATAGGGTGATTCTTAATACCAGGAAAGTATAACAAGGTAAATATAAAGATTGGCTTCCAGTCAGGGAAGGAATCAGAAATTAGAAGAGCAAAGGTTTAATGGTTACAAGGATTGGTCTTCTGTTATACCAGGTATAAAGGTTCGTATGTTAAGCAATTCCATTTCAGGGATCTGTATGTGGTATATATGTATTTACGGAGTATTATCGTATATATGTGGTTTGTATCTGAGAATTCAACAATCAATGGTTTACAAAGAATAAAGCTTACAGCTCAAAGATCAATAAGAAGAATCAGGGTTTAGGGTTAAGCATTTCAAAGAACTTGCAATATAAAATAGAACTATTCAGAATATATATCACAAGAATGTTCAGGGATACTTGTAATATATCATAAGAAGGTTTGAGAATACTTTCCTTAACTCAATCCGCTTTCCCTTTACTTATACTCGTCTATTGATCCTTACTCCCTGACCACTTGTTTTCCCTTTCTACCTCTCGCTTCCTATGTTAGATATCATATTTATTTAACAATACTTATTCTCATCTCAATCAATTCGTTACAAGCTTCTATCTACCCTTTGTTTCACCCAAATCCGACTTACGGATTGAAAGTTACGATATAAACCGTCAAATAGTATACACATAAGCTGTTTACACATCAATCACATCACATATAGCACATCGCACGTAAGATATCCGATCAAAATAATTTTTTAAAGAAGATTCGGGGTTAAAATGATTTTCCGGGTATTTAGTACGAATTTTTGAACATTTTTTGGAATTAAAATGGGTCAACGAATTATTTAAGATAGGGAATAAATAAATCCTGATTACACATTTAATATTGCATTAATTACACATAATTTGGGCTACAAGGCCCAATAAGAAGATGTATGACATTCAGACCAAAAAGGTCAACACATTGATCAGGCCTGATGGACCAGATCAGGCCTGATCGAACAAAGAAGGCCCAAAACCCTGAATATTAATTAATTTCGTAATTAATTAATAAGGGAGAAAAACAGCTATTAAGATAAGTCCTGATGGAAATATAAATCCTTGTAGATTGGCTTCCAAGGAACCTTATGGGATAAGGGATCAGCTTCCTACTTCCTAGGACTCCAAAGTCCATTCTAATTCAGAGACTTGACCACCAAGTCTCCTATACCAAGTCAAATTCAAGGACTCCCAACATCTATATAAGGGGCCTCACCCCACTGATAAGAACTACATTTTTCGACTTGATCCTTGGCAATCAGCAAGGTATGTAGGCATCTTGTTAAGGCAGATCGAGTCACGAGACACAAGAGCAGTCAAATCGAGCCTCGAAGCTCACGTTCCTTAGTAATAAATACAGCAATTATATATCTTAGTTTTTAATCCATAACAATTTAATAATTAAATAACAAGGTTCGAACACCCGAATCTGACTTTAAAATCATTTAATAATAATTATGGAGCCTTAAAAATAATTTAAAATAACATTTTAAAGTTCGAAACAATTTTTCAAAATTTTAAATCAAAAGAAATAATTAAATCTAATTAAAGAATTAATTAAAATTTAATTAATAACTAATTAAATCAATTAATCAATTATTAATTAAATTAATTGAATAATAAATAATTAATTATCAACTAAATTAATTAATTAAATAATTTAGATTTATTTTTTTTGAATTAAAAATAATTTTCAGAATTAAAAATATTGATTTTTGGAATTTTAAATATTTAAAAACAATTTTCTGAAAATAATATAAAAAGAAAATACTAGTTTTAAAAATATATAAAGCAAAAATCCTATTTTTGTAAAATTTTAAAACATAAATCCTATTTCGCAAACTTTTAAAACTTCAGGGATAAAAACAAGCTTTTGGATAAATCAGGGGGTTAAACGGTAATTTGTACCGTCTTCCCCCCTTATGGGATTCCCCTTTACCCCGAGGTTGGAGGAAGTGGACATGCTGCACGGAGTGAAGCACGAGGGCGATCGCCCCCATACATACGAGGTTTGGCTCCTATCCCTGAGGATCAGGAATTTTCTGGTCCTTACACTGAGAGAGACTCCGAATCTTCGGATGATGAAGTAGCCCCAAGAAAGAGACGTGCTGGAAAAAAGCCGATGGCTGATGGTAGCCAACGTCTTCAAAGCACCCAAGGGATGAATCCCCAAGAAGTGCAGGAAAGGATCAGGGCTCACGAGGCTGAGATTCAGAGGCTGAAGCGTGACTTAGAGGCACACTAGACCACCAGACCCCCAATACCTCTTAGGAGGAGAAATCCTCCTCCTATCATAGACCTGGATGGTCCAACACAGAGAAGGGTTGTTGTCCCAAGGGCTGATCCAAACAATCTTCTCCCCCTTGGAGATCCTGATGATCCTACTCCGCCCTTCACTGAAGAAATAATGAATGCCCATATCTCAAGGAAGTTCAAGATGCCAACCATCAAAGCTTATGATGGTACGGGAGATCCCGTTAATCATGTTAGGACATTCTCTAATGCACTGCTGTTGCAGCCCGTGAATGATGCTATTAAGTGTCGGGCCTTTCCTCAAACCCTGCCGGGTATGGCTCAAAGGTATTATAGTCGTTTGCCCCCAAACTCTATTGGGTCGTTCAGAGAATTAAGTCAGGCTTTCATTAAACAGTTCATAGTGGGAGAGTGCATGAGAAAAGTTCAGCATCCCACATGAGCATTGTGTAGGGAGCAAAGGAATCCTTAAGAGACTACTTGAATCGTTTTACGAAGAAAGCTTTAAAAGTCCCGGACCTTGATGACAAGGTCGCAATGATAGCACTGCAACAAGGAACTAGGGATGAGTTTTTCAAGATGTCCTTGGCCAAACGCCCCCCTGAAAGCATGTTGCAGCTCCAGGATAGGGCAGGGGAGTACATCAAGGTGGAAGAGAGCATGAGGAAGACCGTAGTGAATAATGAGCCCACTGGAGGCAAGAAGCGGAAAACTGACCTGGAATATATCGCTAAGGACAGGTATCTTAGAACTGAGCAAAACCCTGATTCAACCCCCAAGAAGGGAGGACCTGGGCAAAAGTTCACTGAATACGTTAAGCCGAACGCTCCTAGAAGCCAGATCTTGATGGAAATCGGGAAAGTACGAGATATTCGTTGGCCTAAGCCCTTGAAGGCTGATCCTGCCAAGCTAGATAAGAGCAAGTATTGCAGATTTCACAAAGATGTTGGTCATGACACCGATGAGTGTAGACAGCTGAAAGATGAAATTGAGTTCCTCATTCGAAAAGGAAGATTGAACAAATACACTGGAGAAGGAGGGGATAGGAATAACAATGGAAGAAAGAACTTTGAAGATCGTAGGAGGGACCAAGATGATCAGGGGCAGAATCCCCAGCCAAAAGGACCAGTTATAAACGCAATTTTTGGAGGGTCGCGACCTCGAGGGCCTGTGATAAACACAATATTTGGAGGACCAACTGCTGCTGGATTATCCAGGAACTCGAGAAAAGCATACACTAGGGAGGTTATGCATATTGTTGGAGAATCCCCGAAGAGGGCCAGGACAGAAGTGACATTGGCTTTTGATGATTCTGACCTAGAGGGTGTGAAATTTCCTCATAATGACCCGCTGGTCATAACAGCGATAATAGGAGATAGCCCGGTCAAGAGAGTCCTTGTGGATAATGGTGCTTCAGTGGATATCTTGCTCCATGAAGCATTTCTAAGGATGGGATATAATGACTCCCAACTGACCCCAACCGACATGCCGATATATGAATTTGCGGGAGTAGAGTGCCCCATGGAAGGGATAATCAAGTTGCCAACCACCATAGGTGAGGAACCAAGGCAAGCAACACGGATGTTGGACTTTGTGGTGGTAAAGGCTAGTTCAACTTATAATGCTATCATGGGGAGAATAGGGATACATGCCTTCAAGGCAGTCCCTTCTTCCTACCATTCAGTTATGAAGTTTCCCACCCAGAATGGGATTGGAGAAGAGAGAGGAGATCAAAAAATGGCTAGAAGCTGTTATGTAGCCTCTTTGAGGGCAGATGGAGTTGGAGGGCAGGTTCTTCCTATTGAAGATATGGATATCCGAGAGAATGATGAGAAAAGAGGAAAGCCAGCAGAAGACTTGGTTTCGATTTCTTTAGCCCCCGAGAATCCTGAGAGGGTGAATTTTATTGGAGCCACACTCGAGGAGCCCCTTAGAGGGAAGTTGGTGTGATTTTTGCAAGAAAATAGTGATGTGTTTGCATGGTCAGCAGCTGATATGCTAGGCATAGACCTAGAACTAATTACTCACAAGTTAAATTTGGACCCAAATCGGAAGACGGTGAAGCAAAAGAAAAGAAACTTTGCCCTGGAAAGACAAGAAGCTATAAAACAGGAGGTTGAGAAGCTCTTAGAGGCTGGTTTTATTGAGGAGATACAGTTTCCCGAATGGTTAGCAAACCCTGTAATGGTGAAAAAGGCCAATGGAAAATGGAGGATATGTATAGACTTCACTGATCTGAATGATGCATACCCTAAGGACTGTTTTCCGTTGTCAGGGATTGATACTTTGATAGATGCCACTGCTGGGCATGAGATGTTGAGCTTCATGGATGGATTTAGTGGATACAATCAGATTAAGATGCACAAGGATGACATTCCAAAGGTATCATTCATCACTGACTTTGGTATTTATTGTTATCTTGTTATGGCATTTGGTCTTAAGAATACAGGAGCCACCTACGAAGTGTACTTTCGGAGTAGGATCTGGAAATTTTATGGGATTGATGGTCTCCAAGAGAGGGATCGAGGCCAACCCCGATAAAATAAAGGCAATCCTGGACATGGAGCCACCAAAAACTATCAAGGATGTTCAGAAGCTCACAGGAAGGGTTGCTGCGCTGGGACGATTCATCTCCAAGTCAGGAGACAAGTGTTTGTCGTTCTTCAAGTCATTAAAGAACATTAAGGACTCTGTATGGAATGAGGAAAACCAGAAGGCATTCGAGGAATTAAATAAATACATGGCCCAGGCTCCGTTGTTGGCCAAGCTAGCTTTGAATGAAGTTTTATACTTGTACTTAGCCATTTCAGAGAGTGCCTTGAGCGCTATATTGGTTAAGGAGGAACTGAAAATCCAGAAACCCGTATACTATGTTAGCAAAATTCTGCATGGTGCTGAGTTAAATTATTCAACTATTGAGAAATTTGCTCTATCCTTGGTAATGGCTTCAAGAAAGTTACGCCCTTACTTTAAGGCTCATCAAATTGAGGTGCTAACAAGTCAGCCCCTGAGAAATATCATTCATAGTCCCAAGGCTAGTGGGAGGTTGATCAAGTGGGTAATAGAGCTGGGAGAATTCGACATCAAGTATAAGCCACGAACGGCAATAAAAGCCCAGGAATTAGCTGACTTCGTGGTGGAATGTACCATACCCAACCAAGAAGTCGGGGGGCAGGAAGATACCATACCTCAAGACAAGGAAGTTGATAAGGGGGACAAAGAAAAGGATGATAAGGAGAAAGAATATTGGGTTCTCTATTTTGATGGAGCATCAAAAACAAACTCAAAGAGAAAGAATATTGGGTTCTCTATTTTGATGGAGCATCAAAAACAAACTCAAGTGGAGTAGGTTTGGTTTTACAAAGCCTTGATGGGTTCTTAATTGAGTATGCCATGAAGTTAGACTTCCCGACCATGAACAATGAGGCAGAATATGAAGCTCTGATAGCTGGCCTCAGCCTAGCAAGGACACTTAGAGTCAAGAACTTAAAAGTCCGTGGAGATTCGAAGCTTGTTATATCCCATGTAAAGGGAGAGTTTGAGGCAAGGGAAGATACGATGGCTAAGTATGTCCGCCTAGTAAGGGTTGTGATGACCCAATTCGATGAATGCCATGTTGAGCACATTCCAAGGGAGGAAAATGCTAAGGCATATATATTATCAAAGTCTGCTTCATCCGAGATAGAAGAAAGTTCAGGAAGTGTATACTTCCGCGTTTTGAAGACACGAAGCATCGATTTTAAGCTTGTAGCTCCAATAGGCCTGGGGACGTCATGGATAGATCCCATTAAAGCCCATATTCAAACTAGTTGGTTGCCAAACGATGCTACTGAAGCACGGAAGTTAGCTGTTCGAGCACTAAGGTATTATTTGATAGATGGGATTCTGTATAAAAGATCTTTTGTGGTTCCTTACTTAAGGTTTCTCAGGCCCGATGAGGCACGCTTGGCTCTTGAAGAAGTGCATGAAGGTATTTGTGGGCAACACTTGGGGGGCAGGGCCTTAGCTCATAAGATAACCCGTTTAGGCTTCTATTGGCCAGAAATGATGGCCGATGCCAAAGAATATGTGAAGAAGTGTGACCGCTGTCAGAAGTATGCACCGGTTGTTAGACAACCCCCCGAGATGCTGACCTCTATCAACTCGCCCATCCCCTTTGCTATGTGGGGAATGGATATTATGGGGCCTTTCCCCATGGCCACGGCACAAAGGAAGTTCCTGATTGTAGCCATTGATTATTTCACTAAGTAGATTGAAGCCAAACCCTTGGCCAAAATCACAACTAAGTAGGTTGCACAAATCCTGTGGGAAAATATTATGTGCCGGTATGGAATTCCCCGCATCCTAGTCACTGATAATGGAACACAATTCAACAACGAGGAATTCAAGAAGTACTGTGAAGAAAATGAAATTGAGTTACGATTCACCTCTGTGGCTCATCTGCAAGCCAATGGGCAAGCGGAAGTGGCAAATCGGATAATCCTATATGGACTGAAGAAGAGGATCGAGAAGTCAAGGAATATTTGGGTGGATGAAATACTCCCAATACTATGGGCCTATAGGACTACCTGTAGAGTCACGACTGGAGTAACTCCCTTCATGTTAGCATATGGGGAAGAAGCAGTTGTTCTTGTAGAGATATCACATTCCTCCCCCAGGATTCAAGCCTTCAACACTAAGGAAAATGAGGAAGGGCAAAGGTTAGCCCTGGATTTAATTGATGAAGTGCGAGATGAGGCACATGCGAAGATAGTGGAATATCAGAAAAAGGCTTCGTTCTACTACAACCTAAGAGTTAAAGAAAAGTTTTTCAAACAGGGTGCCTTAGTCTTGAGGAAGGTGGAAGCCTCTGGTGTAGGACAGAAAGGGAAGCTTGCCCCAAATTGGGAAGGGCCATACAAGGTCAAGAGTGTTCAAGGTAGAGGAACCTACAAGCTGGAGATTATGGACGGTTTTGAAGTCCCGAGAACTTGGCATGCACAAAACCTGAAGGTTTACTATGTGTAAGGCGATTGAATACGATTCTCACTTGTCAAGATGACAAGAAGGTTGAAAAGCACCTTGAAGCTTTGCTTGCTTAGGATTTATATGTTTTAATTTTATTTTGAGGTTTATTAAGACTTGTGTAAGGGATGAATCCCAAACAATTTATGAAGTTCAGAAAGTTTTTGAAATATGTTCAAATCTCTACGGCAAGACAAGTAAACTAAATGCATGAAATGCAAGCATAAAATCTGATAAATAAAATAGATCAAATAAATATTACAAAAGTTTGATAAACAAAGTCTCGAAAATAAGATGAAGTAAACAAGCCACGCAGGGCTGGAAAAGCTCTAAGGAGCTGAGGTGCCCTCGACATCCATTTCGTCATCCCCTCCGCTCTCGCTAGAAGTCTCTGTCATCTCGGAGGCAGAGGAAGAGTTGTCATCCTCAACAGGTCTGGAAGAAGACTCGGGAGGAGGAAGAAGCGGGTCTTGAGGGATGCGATCTGAGACCACTACTCGGGTATGAAACCTCTGCAGCAAAGACTCATCATCAGGGCAGATATAGTCTGCCGGGTTAATATCAGGACAAGCCTCGTTCACGGTCCCAAGGGCCGTGTCCCAACCAGTCCTGAAAAACCCTGGAAAGACTGAGTCATCCTTTATCCTCATGGACTGGGCAAACTCCTCCGAGTCTAGATAGTTATCTATAGCCTTATCCTTCTCGGCCCAAAGCACCACCAACTCGGCGTTAGATTCTCCGAGTTCTTCCTCCTTACGCTTGAACTTCTTCTCTGGAGCAGCATACTTCTTCTGCTGCCTCCTGAGGGCATTGTTGGCCTTGTCAGAAGCCCTCTTCCATGACTCGGCTTGCCTCACAGTGCCTTGAAAGTAGGCGGTAGACTGAAATGAAATAATAAAAAAAGTGTAAGGCAAGTGAATGCTACAAGTAAGAAAGATAAAATTCAAGAAAAGGTCATACCGAAGCCAGAGACTGAGCTCCCATGAGCTTTATCCTCTCAAGATCAGGGGTGGAAACCACATCAGTAAAATCTTTGGGAGTCACGCCATGGTAGGACCAATCCCAAGCATGCTTCGTGGATCCAACCACCGTATCCCCTCGGCGGAATCCCCATAGAGGCTGGAAGGCGCCTGTAGCAGCAGCAACAGGAGCAGTAGCAGTAATAGGAGCACTGTGGCCCTCAGCTCCCTCAGCTGAAGCCTCCCCCATGGGCTCCTTGTGTTTTCTTAAGAAGATAGGCTCCGTGGCCTTTCCTCGAGTGTCCAGGCCCGCAAGATGAGCTTTCTTCATTCTAGCAGTTTCCTCAACGAGGGGCACGTTATCCTCGTTGATCTCCTTGGTAGCTGCAAGACAAGATAAAAAACAAAATAAGTGGTGTCAATAATGCATGAAATGAAATAAAATTGAGAAGGGAAGAAAAATACATGTTGAGAAACAAAGGATTGTCCCACAAGAATGAGGGAGAAATCCTCTAAGAGAGTCCAGCTGGTAGTAGTGTCGTCATCCCGAGTAAGCTCATTATAAATAATAGTTTCCTCGGGAGTTAAGTGAATGGATTTGAGGCTACCATCATTAACCTTCCGAAGGAAGATCTGAAGAGTGTGCCCCAGTCGCCATTCTCCCAACGTAACCCGACGAAACTATTCTTCCAATTTTTGTTGTTATCGGGAATGGAGGCGCTGTTAAAGATATGCTTACATTGGGGCCTTTGCTTAACATAGACCTAACCACAATTACCAGAAGAACTATTATAACATTGGAAAACTTTCCTAAAAACAACTACGGATAGGGGAAAACCTTCCCTAAGGCAGTAAACCATAAAACATAAAATATTCCTCCAAGCGTTTGGAGGAAGTTGGCATGGGTTGATTTGTAAATCAGCTAGAAGATGAGGAATGAAGGGATGAAAAGGGAACCTAAGCCTAGCATCAAGGGCATCTTTATAAATAAAAAGAGTGTCGGGTTTCCAGTGGCAAGTACAGTCACCACCAGAAACTGGAACTAATCTAAGAGGAGGAAGAACGTTATAACGTGCATTTAATTTATCGTAATCTATGTTGTGCCAAGTGTTACAATGATTAAAAGTGTCGAGATATACAGTGGAGGGATATTCATCCCCCTAGTGTTAACCATATCGATCAAAAACTTGTATGAAGAACGGATCTCGATATCCTTACCTTGTTTTGAAGACGAGGCTATCTTGGCCGCTCTCTCGGAATTTTTGTCAGCCATCAATGAAAAGCTTGGAAAGACTTGAAAACGTTGAAAGGAACTTGGCCGAAAATTTGCTAAAATGAGGAGGGAGGAAGAGGAGGAGAGTGTTTGGGAGTTGGAAGAAATGAAATGAGAAGTGTGAAATCACACCCCCCACACATCACTCTTATATAGCCCTTGGTAGGGCAAATTGGGCCTCAAAAAAGCCCATTTGGGCCCAAAAATGGAAGAATCTGGAATGTTCCAGAAAATTTTAGAAAAATTTTGGAAAATTATGGCAAAATCTGGAATAGTCTAGAAATTCCAGAATATTCTGGAAATTGGGCTTGAGCATTAAGGCCCAACCCAAGTTTAAATGGGCCTTGAATAATAAAGCCTAAAAAGGGGGGGGGCAATTCAAAATGGACCAAAGAAGCCCAGTTAAACCAATGGGCCAAGTGCAAAATCAAGATAAGCCTAGAAAAATGGGCCCAAAATTTTGTTTATTGAAGCCCGGAAAAAAGAGGGCTGCTGAAAACAGGCCCAAGAAAAGGGGTTGGCCCAAAAGATTCCAGCCCAGACTTATGGCCCAAGTCCAAATATATGAAAATTACAAAAATGTATGTCAAAAAGAAATAAACTCTTGACCCAGTTCGACCAGAATCTACATCATATTCCTGATCGAAATACCTGAGGTCGAAATCCTGTCAATTAGGGCTGAAAAACAGGCTTAATTCGACCAGAATTGAGACCCATTTGACCAGGAAATACAATGGAATCCTGATCGAAAATTATTGAGGTCGAAATCCTGTTGACATGGGCAACCAAAAGAAGGATAATTCGGTCAAAGACAGGGAATCCTGACCGAAAGGGAAGAAAAATCTGCTCGAAAAATTCAATATATATATATATACAAGGCAAAAATCCTGGCCGAAATTCGACCAGGAATTGAGGTCGAATGCACCTTCCTAGAAATCCTGTCGACCAGGGCACAGTAGAGGCTAATTCGACCAGGATCCTGGTCGAACAGGATTCCTGGTCGAACTAGGTATAAAAAAAGAGAAGGAGAAGAAAAATGAAAAGAAAAAAGGAGGAAAAAAGAAGGAAAAAATGTGTTTTCTGAAAAAGAATTTATATTCTGAATATATCCAGAAAATTAAGGAAATTCCTTAAAATATTTTCTGAAATATGATAATATTTCAGAAAATAAGGAATAACACCCAGAAAATTAAGGAAAAATCCCCGAATAAAGGGAAAAATTCTTGGAAATTAAGGAAAAATCCCAGAATTAAGGGAAAAAATCATGGATCTGTATGTGGTTTATATGTATTTATAGAGTAGTATCGTATATATGTGGTTTGTATCTGAGAATTCAACAATCAATGGTTTACAAAGAATAAAGCTTACGGCTCAAAGATCAATAAGAAGAATCAGGATTTAGGGTTAAGCACTTCAAAGAACTTGCAATATAAAATAGAACTATTCTGAATATATATCACAAGAAATTTCAGGGATATTTGTAATATATCACAAGAAGGTTTGAGAATACTTGCCTTACCTCAATCCGCTTTCCCTTTACTTGTACTCGTCTATTGATCCTTACTCACTGACCACTTGCTTTTCCTTTCTACGTCTCGCTTCCTCTGTTAGATATCATATTTATTTAACAATACTTATTCTCATCTCAATCTATATGTTACAAGCTTCTATCTACCCTTTGTTTCACCCAAAACCGACTTACGGATTGAAAGTTACGATATAAACCGTCAAATAGTATACACATAAGCTGTTTACACATCAATCACATCACATATAGCACATCGCACGTAAGATATTCGATCAAAATAATTTTTCAAAGAAGATTCGGGGTTAAAATGATTTTCCGGGTATTTAGTACGAATTTTTGAACATTTTTCGGAATTAAAATGGGTCAACGAATTATTTATGATAGGGAATAAATAAATTCTGATTACATAGTTAATATTGCATTAATTCCACATGATTTGGGCTGCAAGGCCCAATAAGAAGATGTATGACATTCAGACCAAAAAGGTCAACACATTGATCAGGCCTGATGGACCAGATCAGGCCAAATGGAACAAAGAAGGCCCAAAACCCTGAATATTAATTAATTTCATAATTAATTAATAAGGGAGAAAAACAGCTATTAAGATAAGTCCTGATGGAAATATAAATCCTTGTAGATTGGCTTCCAAGGAAGCTCATGGGATAAGGGATCAGCTTCCTACTTTCTAGGACTCCAAAGTCCATTCTAATTCAGAGACTTGACCACCAAGTCTCCTATACCAAGTCCAATTCAAGGACTCCTAACATCTATATAAGGGGCCTCACCCCACAGATAAGAACTACGTTTTTTGACTTGATCCTTGACAATCAGCAAGTTACGTAGGCATCTTGTTAAGGATGATCGAGTCACGAGACACAAGACCAGTCAAATCGAGGCTCGAAACTCACGTTCCTTAGTAATAAATACAGCAATTATATATCTTAGTTTTTAATACATAATAATTTAATAATTAAATAACAAGGTTTAAACACCCGAATCTGACTTTAAAATCATTTAATAATAATTATTGAGCCTTGAAAATAATTTAAAATAATATTTTAAAGCTCCAAACAAATTTTCAAAATTTTAAATCAAAAGAAATAATTAAATCTAATTAAATAATTAATTAAAATTTAATTAATAAATAATTAATTATCAACTAAATTAATTAATTAAATAATTTAGATTTAATTTTTTGAATTAAAAATAAGTTTCAGAATTAAAAATATTGATTTTTGGAATTTTAAATATTTAAAAATAATTTTCTGAAAATAATATAAAAAGAAAATACTAGTTTTAAAAATATATAAAGCAGAAATCCTGTTCTTGTAAAATTTTAAAACATAAATCCTATTTTTGCAAACTTTTAAAACTTTAGGGATAAAAACAAGTTTTTGGATAAATCAGGGGTTAAACGGTAATTTGTACCGTCTTCGTCCCCGAACATTGTCTCCGGTGGAACATCAAATCACACGAACAACATCAAAATTAAAAATTTATATATTAATCATAATTAAATTTGAATTAAAATAAATAAATATAAAAATACCTTTGATTTGTGCAGTAAAACAAGTTGTTGACTCTGAAAGTATTTTTGAAGAGTTTCGATTCGGTTATTCACACGTTTGATTTCGATTTCGATAATGCCTTCGTTTTTAGGTTTGATTTTGAAGAACACGACGAATATTCAAGTTTTTCTCTGTAATTATATTTTTAACTGTTTGTTTATGATTATCCGTATAAAATAAAATAAGAAAAAGGCTATTTATCGTTATGGAATATTTATATCCCGTTGGATCATATCGGATCCGAAAATAGATCACTTAGCCGCTAAGTAACTATAAAAATGATCTAGTTTGATACCCGTTTTGGATAATTATCAAAACTGGGCTTCTTATAAAACACTCTACGAGAAGATAATTTAATAATTTAAATAAAATATCCCGTCTCTCGAGAATACGGGTTTTATCTAGCTATCGAAATGACTATCGTATCGAAAATTTTGCGCCGGGACTCGTACGGGTCAAACCGTACTCCGTTTCGAAAAAGTCAAAACATGTAAAATGTTCAGAATAATCAAATTAGGTTAGGAGGGAGTTTTACGAAGACTTTCGGGTTGTAAAAATGCAAAAATGGTTGAAATTGGACGATTCCCGGTTTTATAAAATAGTTTTATAATTACTCAAAAAATTAATTATTAAATCCTTAAATCATTTATAAAATCAGATAACAACCTATAAACTACCAGAAAAATATCAAAATTATCTATACTTTATTTTGGACATATGAAAATTAAAAATACTCAAATTTAATCACATATAAACATCCAAACATCAATTCCAATTACCAGATAATTCACCAAAATTCACATATGAATTATTTATTGATAAAAATAATTACACGATATATCCCGGATATTACACTTACAATGATGATGAAGGCTAATGGAAAATCATGGAAATGATGTGCCTTCCACTGATAAGGCACAAATGCCTGTTTTTTCCCATAGATACTGACAACTTGTCTGAGTTAAAAATATTCTTAAATTCTCTACATGTTAACTTTAAGAATAAGTAATTGAAAATGATAGTTTAATTGATGAGAATAAAGAGCTTAAAAAAGAAATGATTATTTAGAAGTCGCGCTTATATGTATGCATGAAAATGAAAAGGCATATAATAAGGCTAAATATAATGAAGCTCAGATGCATATTAAATATGTCATGCTAGAGGAAGTTTTTGAAAAGGAAAAATAAGTTTTTAAGATTTGGATGACTTTAGGTAGAAAAGTTCACAACTTCATAAATGACAAAAACTGGAAAGAGTGTCTAGGTTATAATAAATAGATAGATAAAAATATTAATAAGATTATTACCAACACAACACTAGTTAAGTTTATCAGTACTGATGAAAATGAAGTCAAGTCAGTTTATGAAGTAGGATCTACCTTAAAGGTTCCTGATAAAAAGAAAATTGAGTTTAGAGTTAAGGAAAAATAAGGTAAGAACATAGGTCTTCTCTCTAAAAGTCAACTAGAAAAGAAAATTTGTGAATTCACTGATAAGACTTATAAACACAGGGTGAAAAGAGGTAGAAATGGAAAGTGGGGTATTAATAAAGCAAGTAATTATAAGTATATTCCTAATGCTCCTAGAAAGACTTGTTTTAAATGTGGTAATACTCATCATTTTGCTATTGATTGTAAGAAAATTTAAAAGAAAGAAACGGTTATTCTTGAGTCTGATATTAGTGGTAGATCAGTATTTTACAAACCACAAAACCCTTATTTTCACTGTGGTAGTAATTGGCATTCCATTTATACTTGTAAGGAGTATCATAGTCCGTATCATAATAATTATGATCCTTTTCCCAAGTTTAATAAAATTGTTATATCTACTAAAACTGCCAAATTGAATGAACGTGCATCTTTTAGATTTAAAACTGACAGGACAAATCCTGATGAATCAAATTCTGATGGAGTAAATCCTGATGGATCAAATCCTGGTAGAGTAAATCCTGTCAGGAAGTATCATGTTGCACATAAACATAAGATGTCAAAAAGGACCCAACAAGTGTAAGTTCTTAAAAATCCTAATTGATTTCCATATTTCTGAGTGCAGGGAAACAAAAAGAACGTGCTAGTACTGGATAATGCACATATAACTGGAAATAAAGCCCAGTTGTCAGAATATGAGGAGAAGGCTGGCCCAATAGTTTCCTATGGTGATGGTAATATAGGAAAAACACTGGGATATGGCAATATAACTATTGGAAATGTCATCATTCAAGATGTAGCTCTGGTAGAAGGACTGAAGCATAATTTGTTGAGTATCAGTCAAGTTACTAAAAGAGGATACTATGTTGTATTTTAAGATACCCACTGTAAAATAGTTCATAAAATTACAAAGAAAGTTATTTTCAAGGGGTACAGACATGGAAACATCTATGAAGCCAAACTTTATTCAAATGCCAATGAACATGAGACTTGTTTGATAAGCATCAGTAGATGGAAGTTGAAACCGACACAAGAAACAATAATCTCAATGAATTGCTGAAAAAAGATTTGGTAAGAGTTCTACCAAATATGTACTACTCCCTTGATGGTTTATGTGATGCACGTCATCAAGCTAAGAAAAGAAGAACCTCTTTCAAAAGCAAGTCAGAATCATCCATCAAGAAGCCTATTAAATGTTACATCTGGATCTCTTTGACCCTATTAATGTCATGTCTATCAACAAGAAAAGGTACACCCTAGTTGTTTGTAACACCCCCAGATCCGGGGTCAGGGATCCGGGTTGTCACGGTCTTTCTTTCCACAATATCACTTCACTTAATTAATAATAATTAACCTTATGCTGTGACCCCACACTAACACACACCCGTTATAGTCTCAGAGATGAAATTGAAATAAGTACAAGTCTTTGAATCCACAATTTAAAAGTTATTACACCCAAAATGATTACTTGATAAGTTTACAATTAATTTCCATTATCTGCCATAAGTTATAATTATACATAATTGATTCCCAAAAGTAGAAGGTCTGATCTATAGATAGATCTACCTCTGCAGCTATAGTAACTATGATCTCAACGGAAAGGCGCGGGGCGCTTCCCACGCTCTTGCGCTGGGTCTGCTTGAGTCTGGCCATCTTTCCTAACTGTTGTTGTGTGATGAAAAAATAAAGCAAGAGTGAGCATTACAGCTCGCAAGATAATATATAGTGTAAACAATAATGCAAGTATCTAAATGGATAACTTACTAGAATCCTTTATCAAGTGCAAGATAATTACTTACTGGATATAAGCAAAAACAAGGGATGAAGTTACCAAATAATTCACTATACTTATATCATTTATAAAGCTACTTGAACTACCACTGTTTAAGGTATAAGGAGCTTTCAACAGTTCATCACATAGATGAGACTACAAGATAAGATTTGAATAGATTAAATCTTTGAAGTATTATTGAAGGAAATGAAGTTATGATATACTTCATTAAGTTCCGATATATATATATCCACATATATACCTTCTTTATACAGTTCCTGAAAACCTCTGTCATGTAAAGTATGAACAGAGTTTGTAACATCCAATAAATTTTTGGAAGGGAAAAAAAGGCATAAACCCGATATCTTGCTGATCAGGCAAAGATTCCAATAAGTAACCTTTTCTACTAGTAGATGGACGAATTCCCCACTGGTCATCACCCTGGTCGCAATAGGACCTTATGCTGGACTGCCACTCAGCCACTTACGCATTTGATGGACTCCCACTGAGCCACTTACACTTTCATGGACGCCCACTGAGCCCATGTTGCTTATGCCGACTCGATAGATGGACTTACTTCCCGAACGTTGGGTAAGTAATCAACTCATTTACCAAAACTGCAACCTTGTTGCGAATATAAAATACACCACAGAGTCGGATCCCTCTGGTTTTGAGCGAGTATTTAAATCCCCTTTAAAAAGGAAGATCTTAAATATATAAAAATGAGTTTTGGGATCCGCTCTAACTTTTTTAAAAATCATTTTAAAGACTCAAAAACACTTTAAAGAGTGTTTGGAGTAATGCTGATTTAATAAAGTAAATCAGTCCCAATATATTAGAAAATATCTGAATATTATCATTTAAATAATATTCCCTTAAAGAATAATCTTTATACAAAAAATTGAAGTAGAAGTTGTAAAACTTATACTTGAAATGAGTATTAAATAACCAAAGATATACTTATACAAAAGTACTATCTTTATTTGAATAATCAAAAAATAAGTTTGATTATCGACACCTTATTCTTTAGTAAAATAAAGAATACATTTCAGAAAATAATCGGAGTCATAGGTCCTCATATGAATATTCAAATAATATTCAATTAAATAATATAAGCGGAGTCATCTGTCCTCGAATGAATATTCAAGTAATATTCATTAAATAATATAAAGTGAGTCATAAGTCCTCGAATGAATATTCAAGTAATATTCATTAAATAATATAAAGTGAGTCATAAGTCCTCAAATGAATATTCAAGTAATATTCATTAAATAATATAAAGTTATCGAATAAAACTTATTCGATTAATAGTTTTGAAAACTATATCTCTTTCTCTATATATAAATATATATATATATATAATATACTCGGGAACATCGACTCCCGGTTTAGAAAACGGTTCACCTTTGGGTCCCCTATACTCAGGGTATACGCAACTACTGCTTATCTCTAGCATAGGTATTATGCAACTAATAAGCATTTGAACCAACAGATATATAAATCAAGAATATGAAACAGGCATGCATATATACCATATCACATGCTCCAATATATCGCAAGAATTTGCTAATAACAAATATGCATTTATCACAAGATCATGCATATACACATATACATCACAACAACAGTTATACGGGTAGAAAACTTGCCTGAACGACTGGGGGTTACAAATGGCTTGGGACGAGTCTGGTAACCTATAAATAACATATAAGTTGGAATTAAACCAAAGTCACTTATAAATCTATACTTTAACCAATTTAGACTCTAATGCTCGCTTTGCGCTTAACGATTCACTTAAGTCGCTCGAGTACCCTCGGCTCCACCATTTTTAATAAATTAACCATTACGAGTTTTAAGGCAATTCTTTCACGAGTGGCTTAACAACTACCTATTACACTTTAAATAAATGTTTCATACTCCAATTAGTCTTTTAAGGTATTTAACCTATGTTTCAAAGTAAGGCGAGGGGTAATGGTTCGTTCACGAAACGTCATTACTTAAAACGGCCGTTTCTCCTAAACCGTACATCGGAATCAAACGAACCACATATCAAAACGAAGCTCGTAACATGAAATATCTAATCATGGAAATGGTCAAAACCTAGAAGGGAGTTCTCGGGTCCTAATGTTAAGAACAAAAACAGCCTAAAGTAAATTGGACATTACGACAGCTATGTTTAAGCTATTACCCAAATTTAAAACACTCCAATTCAACCCAGAATCAATCCACAATCACAACCCAATCAAAACTCCATCGATACTACATCATAACAGCCCCAACAACTCAACATTAACAATTTATACTTATTCTTAAACTTGAATTTAACTACACTTAAGTTCATTAATCAACAATCCAAGAACTACCACTCCAAAAACTTCACAAAAACAACTAATCTCTACATTTACAACTAGAAGACCTCTCATGAATTATAACAAAAAAACTAAACCTAATTATTCAAATAAAGTTAGGGTTTGGAGGGGTTATACCTTCCTTGGAGAGTGGAAATTCAAGAGAATGGCTTGGAATCACCCTTAAAGTCCTTATCCAAGCTTAATCTAAATAAAACTTCAAGAACAAAAAAATTTAGTTCTTGAAAAACACTATTCACCATCTTCTTCCATGATTTTTAGGAAGAGATTGTGAATGATTTAGGAGCTCAAACTTATAGGATTTCCATAACTATGCATAAGGAGTCTTGGATAATTACCTTGTGATTTAACAAATCTTGGAACTAGGATTTTGATTTTTCTTTCTTTGGAAAAGAAGAAAAGCCGAGAGCAAGATGAAGAAAATGAAATGATATTTGTGTTTTGGGTGAAATGATTGTAGGTTGGTTGTTTTTAGCTTGATTTTGGTTAATTACCTTTTTAACCATGAACTTTGTGTGGTTTTAAATCAACCACACCTCCTTCCCCCTTATGTCATGCTTATGTCACCTTGTTATGTCATCATCCCTTACTTGCCCTCTTCTTATTGGTTTGATGACCTCATCATCACTAACCTCTTTGATTAGCTTCTAATTACTTGGCTAATGACCGCTGATCTGATATACGGTTCGCTTAACTTTCGTTCTCGTTTATCGTTTGAGGGATCATACCCGGGATCTTATTACTTAGGTTCCGTTAACCTTTCTCAATACATTATATTCCTTTTTATGATCCTCTATTAAAATCCTTGAATTTAAATCCTTTTTATCATGTTACCTTATACTCAATTCTTTCGATATCTGGTGGATTTTCGGGAAAAATCAAAGTATTCGGATTTGGATTCTGACGATCTTTACATATGCTTATATATCATATAGATTACCAATAAAATCTCAGAATATCCATATAAGAACCCCTACATAGTGTGGCATGAAAAGTTTTCTTGTTCAGAAATATCAGCAAAAACACTATTCATAAGGGTTACAAAAAGTTCAAAATTTTGGGGTTATTACAGTCTCCCCTCCTTAAAAGGATTCCGTCCCGGAATCAAATAGAAAACAATTGGGGGTACTTTTCTAGCATTGCGCTCTCTAGTTCCCAAGTTGATTCTTCCACATTATGATTCTGCCATAGCACTCTGACTAGCTTGATCACTTTGTTCCGAAGCACCTGCTCCTTCTTATCCATAATCTTTACTGGTTTCTCCACGTAAGTCAGATCTGGTTGCATATCCACATGCTCGTACTCCACTATGTGTCTGGCATCTTGATGATACTTCCTTAGCATTGACACATGGAACACATTATGAACTTGTTGTAGGTTCGGGGGTAAGGCTAGCTCGTAAGCCAACTTCCCAATCCGTCTTAGTATCTCAAAAGGTCCAATGTATCTTGGGCTTAGTTTTCCTTTCTTTCCGAATCTCATTAACCTCTTCCAAGGGGATACTTTTAGTAGTACTAAGTCCCCTACTTCATAATCCTTGTCCTTTCGGGCTAGGTCTGCATATTTCTTCTGTCTGTCTTGGGCTGCTACCAGCCGTCCTCTGATGAGATCCACTATGTCTTTGGTCCTTTGGACCACTTCGGGTCCGAGCATCTTCCGCTCTCCTACTTCATCCCAGTATAAGGGAGATCGACACCTTCTTCCCTACAGGGCCTCATAAGGCGGCATTCCGATGCTAGCATGAAAGCTATTATTATAAGAAAACTCGATCAACGGCAAGTGATCATCCCAACTTCCTTTAAAGTCTATTGCACAGACTCTCAACATATCCTCTAGTGTTTGGATGGTCCTTTCACTCTTCCCATCCGTCTGGGGATGGTACGCGGTACTCATATTTAACTTGGTCCCCGCACATTCTTGAAAGCTCTTCCAAAATCTGGAGTTGAACCTGGGGTCTCGGTATGAGACAATGGACGCTGGGACTCCATGTCGCGTCACTATTTCCTTAAGGTAAATGTCCACCAGTCTATCGACTGTGTATCTCTCATTGATAGGAATGAAATGAGCTAACTTTGTCAGTCGGTCTATAATCACCCATATGGCATCATGGTTGGCTTTCGTCTTTGGTAAACCGACAACAAAATCCATGGCTATCTGTTCACATTTCCATTCGGGGATCTCCAGGGGTCGTAAAAGTCCACTGGGTCTCTGGTGCTCTGCCTTTACTCTTTGGCAAGTCAAACATTTGCTTACCCATTCTGCTACATCCCTCTTCATGTTGGGCCACCAGTAATATTCCTTCAAATCCCTATACATCTTGGTGTTTCCCGGGTGAATGGAATACCTTGAACTATGGCTTTCATCCAAAATCTCATCTTTAAGCTCTTGAACGTTCAGAACCCAAATCCGGTAGGAGTACCTCATTATCCCTTTATCATCTTTCTCAGTATGGATCTCTTCTCCAG